>NW_027665693.1:172500-177500 GCF_963924005.1 Protomyctophum bolini | reverse complement strand
GGGATTTCCCCCAGGAACAGTGTCTGTGCCTGGGCAGAGGTCCCCAGGGCGTGTGCCCTGGTCCCTGCCCGGAGGTCGCTGGTAGTGCATGGCCGGCTTTGGGCGCCCTTCCCCTGGGCAGGGGTCCCCAGGCAGGGTCCCTGCCTGGCTGGTAGGGACAGAGGACCCACGGTGTCGGACCCTGGTGATGTCCCCCAGCCTCGAGTGTCTGTGCCTGGGCCAGAGCTAGCCCAGGGGCCCTGGTCCCTGCCTGGGTACTTGGTTCCTGGTGATGTCCCCCAGGAACGGTGTGTGTGCCTGGGGCAGTGGTCCCCTGGGCGTGGGCCCTGGTCCCTGCCTGGCTAAGTCGGTTTCGCCGACTGGAGTCGGCGATCACTGGCAGGTAGGGATAGTGGACCCTGGTGATGTCCCCCAGGGACGAGTGTCTGTGCCTGGGCCAGTAAACACCCAGTGCACACCCCCCCTCCATGTCAGTACCCATGGTGGCCAGCAGGGGCGCCATACGAGGGGAGTGAAGGGGTCCCATGGAGAGTAGGCTCCATGGTCCATGACTAGGCCGAGGCCTGGGTCAGAAGGTGCCCAGGAACAGTGTCTGTGCCTGGGCCAGTAAACACCCAGTGCACACCCCCCCTCCATGTCAGTACCAATGGTGGCCAGCAGGGGCGCCATACGAGGGGAGTGAAGGGGTCCCATGGAGAGTAGGCTCCATGGTCCATGACTAGGCCGAGGCCTGGGTCGGAACGTCCCCAGGAACAGTGTCTGTGCCTGGGCCAGTAAACACCCAGTGCACACCCCCCCTCCATGTCAGTACCCATGGTGGCCAGCAGGGGCGCCATACGAGGGGAGTGAAGGGGTCCCATGGAGAGCAGGCTCCATGGTCCATGACCAGGCCGAGGCCTGGGTCGGAAGGTGCCCAGGAACAGTGTCTGTGCCTGGGCCAGTAAACACCCAGTGCACACCCCCCCTCCATGTCAGTACCCATGGTGGCCAGCAGGGGCGCCATACGAGGGGAGTGAAGGGGTCCCATGGAGAGTAGGCTCCATGGTCCATGACTAGGCCGAGGCCTGGGTCGGAACGTCCCCAGGAACAGTGTCTGTGCCTGGGCCAGTAAACACCCAGTGCACACCCCCCCTCCATGTCAGTACCCATGGTGGCCAGCAGGGGCGCCATACGAGGGGAGTGAAGGGGTCCCATGGAGAGCAGGCTCCATGGTCCATGACCAGGCCGAGGCCTGGGTCGGAAGGTGCCCAGGAACAGTGTCTGTGCCTGGGCCAGTAAACACCCAGTGCACACCCCCCCCCATCTGTCCCGGCCGCGGACCCCCACTTGGGCGCGATACCCACGGGGCAGAGTCCCCGAGGTGGGCCCGGTCGCAAGGAGATGTCCCCCGTCGAAAACGGACCAGGGACAGCTGAGATACGCTGGGGACCCCCGCGGACCCCCGCGGACCCCCACCCGGGCGGGAGACCCAAGGGGAGAGTCCCCGAGGTGGGCCCGGTCGCAAGGAGACGTCCCCCGTCGAAAATGGACCAGGGACTGCGGAGATACGCTGGGGACCCCCGCGGACCCCCACCCGGGCGGGAGACCCAAGGGGAGAGTCCCCGAGGTGGGCCCGGTCGCAAGGAGACGTCCCCCGTCGAAAATGGACCAGGGACTGCGGAGATACGCTGGGGACCCCCGCGGACCCCCGCGGACCCCCACCCGGGCGGGAGACCCAAGGGGAGAGTCCCCGAGGTGGGCCCGGTCGCAAGGAGACGTCCCCCGTCGAAAATGGACCAGGGACTGCGGAGATACGCTGGGGACCCCCGCGGACCCCCGCGGACCCCCACCCGGGCGGGAGACCCAAGGGGAGAGTCCCCGAGGTGGGCCCGGTCGCAAGGAGACGTCCCCCGTCGAAAATGGACCAGGGACTGCGGAGATACGCTGGGGACCCCCGCGGACCCCCGCGGACCCCCACCCGGGCGGGAGACCCAAGGGGAGAGTCCCCGAGGTGGGCCCGGTCGCAAGGAGACGTCCCCCGTCGAAAATGGACCAGGGACTGCGGAGATACGCTGGGGACCCCCGCGGACCCCCGCGGACCCCCACCCGGGCGGGAGACCCAAGGGGAGAGTCCCCGAGGTGGGCCCGGTCGCAAGGAGACGTCCCCCGTCGAAAACGGACCAGGGACAGCTGAGATACGCTGGGGACCCCCGCGGACCCCCGCGGACCCCCACCCGGGCGGGAGACCCAAGGGGAGAGTCCCCGAGGTGGGCCCGGTCGCAAGGAGACGTCCCCCGTCGAAAACGGACCAGGGACTGCTGAGATACGCTGGGGACCCCCGCGGACCCCCGCGGACCCCCACTTGGGCGCGAGACCCCCGGGGCTGAGTCCCCGAGGTCGGCCCGGTCGCAACGAGATTCCCCCCGGGCGAAACGGACCAGGGACGGCCGAGATACGCCCGGACCCCTTCGCGGACCCCCCGCGGACCCCCGGCGGACCCCCGGCCCTAGCATGGACCTCCGGAGCTGCTGGGCTTCTCTCCCCTGTCCCCTGAGAGGGGAGAGAACCAGGCAAATTCGACCCTATCCGGGCCATCGGGTACCCATGGAAGGGTGCCTCGCCGTCGGGTAGAAAAGCCAGCACCTCAGCCTCTCTGTCCTGGAGCTCCTGAGGTCCGCGCGAGCCGCGCGAGCGTGGGCCGTTCCGCGGGCGCGGCGCGCGCGAAAATCCGCGAAAAACATATTTTTGGCGCGCGCAAAAGAGGCCACAGCTCGGGAACGCAGCGTCGCCCGGCGACGGCGGAGGGCTCCACGGATGCGGACCGGCGAGGCGCACGCGGTGGTGCCGGCCGCGCGAGCGTGGGCCGTTCTGCGGGCGCGGCGCGCGCGAAAAACCGCGAAAAACATATTTTCGGCGCGCATTTCGGCGCGCAAAAGAGGCCACAGCTCGGGAACGCAGCGTCGCCCGGCGACGGCGGAGGGCTCCACGGATGCGGACCGGCGAGGCGCACGCGGTGGTGCCGGCCGCGCGAGCGTGGGCCGTTCTGCGGGCGCGGCGCGCGCGAAAAACCGCGAAAAACATATTTTCGGCGCGCATTTCGGCGCGCAAAAGAGGCCACAGCTCGGGAACGCAGCGTCGCCCGGCGACGGCGGAGGGCTCCACGGATGCGGACCGGCGAGGCGCACGCGGTGGTGCCGGCCGCGCGGGTGTGGGCCGTTCCGCGGGCGCGGCGCGCGCGAAAAACCGCGAAAAACATATTTTCGGCGCGCATTTCGGCGCGCAAAAGAGGCCACAGCTCGGGAACGCAGCGTCGCCCGGCGACGGCGGAGGGCTCCACGGATGCGGACCGGCGAGGCGCACGCGGTGGTGCCGGCCGCGCAGGCGTGGGCCGTTCCGCGGGCGCGGCGCGCGCGAAAAACCGCGAAAAACATATTTTCGGCGCGCATTTCGGCGCGCAAAAGAGGCCACAGCTCGGGAACGCAGCGTCGCCCGGCGACGGCGGAGGGCTCCACGGATGCGGACCGGCGAGGCGCACGCGGTGGTGCCGGCCGCGCGGGCGTGGGCCGTTCCGCGGGCGCGGCGCGCGCGAAAAACCGCGAGAAACGGCGAAAAACATAGGAAAAAGTGGTGTATGGAGGTCTATGGGGTCTGCGGCCGAGTCGAGGCCCAAGACAGGCTCTGTCTTGGGGTAGAGAACCGGCGCGTGACGCATGGAGCTCCTGAGGTGCCCAGGAGCTCGGGGGCTCACGCCCTGTCCCCTACTGCGGAGATTCTCTCCACAGCCAATGTCCGACTCCCCCCATCCCGGAGGTATGAACCGTGAGGGGTCAGCGGCCAAGTCGAGGCCCAAGACAGGCTCTGTCCCCGGATCCCCGGAGCTGCAGGGCTTCTCTCCCCTGTCCCTTGAGAGGGGAGAGAACCAGGCAAAATCGACCCTACCCGGGCCATCGGGTACCCATGGAAGGGTGCCTCGCCGTCGGGTGGAAAAGTCAGCACCTCAGCCTCTCTGTCCTGGAGCTCCTGAGGTGCCCGGGAGCACCTGGGCTCTTTCCCTCGTCCCCTGCTGTGTAATTCTCTACACAGCCAATGTCCGACTCCCCCCATCCCGGTTGTATGAACCGTGAGGGGTCAGCGGCCGAGTCGAGGCCCAAGACAGGCTCTGTCTTGGGGTAGAAAGTCTCGGCGTGACGCATGGATCCCCGGAGCTGCAGGGCTTCTCTCCCCTGTCCCTTGAGAGGGGAGAGAACCAGGCAAAATCGACCCTACCCGGGCCATCGGGTACCCATGGAAGGGTGCCTCGCCGTCGGGTGGAAAAGTCAGCACCTCAGCCTCTCTGTCCTGGAGCTCCTGAGGTGCCCGGGAGCACCTGGGCTCTTTCCCTCGTCCCCTGCTGTGTAATTCTCTACACAGCCAATGTCTGACTCCCCCCATCCCGGTTGTATGAACCGTGAGGGGTCAGCGGCCGAGTCGAGGCCCAAGACAGGCTCTGTCTTGGGGTAGAAAATCTCGGCGTGACGCATGGATCCCCGGAGCTGCAGGGCTCCTCTCCCCTGTCCCCTAGGAGGGGAGAGAACCAGGCAAATTCGACCCTACCCTGGCCATCGGGTACCCAGGGAAGGGTGCCTCTCCGTCGGGTACGGCGAGCGCACCTCGGCCTCTCGGAGGTCCTGGAGGTCCCCCCCGAGCCCAGGAGCTCCTGGGCTCTTTCCCTCGTCCCCTCCTGTGTAATTCTCTACACAGCCAATGTCCAACTCTTCCCAGCCCGGATTTATGGACCACCGGCGTGGGCCGGTGCAGCAGAACAGAGGTGCCCGACGACGAGGCACCAAATCGGGCTAGGCGGAGGGCGCACTGCCCCATGATGCCTGGTTCTCAATAGAACGAAAGTCTGGGTCCCGGCGGACCGACGCACAGGCGCGCGCGCGCTCTGGTGCGGCGGATTCGACGCGGACCGAGCCAGAACGAAAGTCACGGGTCCGGCGACCGACGCACAGGCGCGCGCGCGCTCTGAGGCGGCGGAT
>NW_027665693.1:162500-165000 GCF_963924005.1 Protomyctophum bolini | reverse complement strand
CTTTTGCGCGCCGAAATGCGCGCCGAAAATATGTTTTTCGCGGTTTTTCGCGCGCGCCGCGCCCGCAGAACGGCCCACGCTCGCGCGGCCGGCACCACCGCGTGCGCCTCGCCGGTCCGCATCCGTGGAGCCCTCCGCCGTCGCCGGGCGACGCTGCGTTCCCGAGCTGTGGCCTCTTTTGCGCGCCGAAATGCGCGCCGAAAATATGTTTTTCGCGGTTTTTCGCGCGCGCCGCGCCCGCAGAACGGCCCACGCTCGCGCGGCCGGCACCACCGCGTGCGCCTCGCCGGTCCGCATCCGTGGAGCCCTCCGCCGTCGCCGGGCGACGCTGCGTTCCCGAGCTGTGGCCTCTTTTGCGCGCCGAAATGCGCGCCGAAAATATGTTTTTCGCGGTTTTTCGCGCGCGCCGCGCCCGCAGAACGGCCCACGCTCGCGCGGCCGGCACCACCGCGTGCGCCTCGCCGGTCCGCATCCGTGGAGCCCTCCGCCGTCGCCGGGCGACGCTGCGTTCCCAGAGCTGTGGCCTCTTTTGCGCGCGCCAAAAATATGTTTTTCGCGGATTTTCGCGCGCGCCGCGCCCGCGGAACGGCCCACGCTCGCGCGGCTCGCGCGGACCTCAGGAGCTCCAGGACAGAGAGGCTGAGGTGCTGGCTTTTCTACCCGACGGCGAGGCACCCTTCCATGGGTACCCGATGGCCCGGATAGGGTCGAATTTGCCTGGTTCTCTCCCCTCTCAGGGGACAGGGGAGAGAAGCCCAGCAGCTCCGGAGGTCCATGCTAGGGCCGGGGGTCCGCCGGGGGTCCGCGGGGGGTCCGCGAAGGGGTCCGGGCGTATCTCGGCCGTCCCTGGTCCGTTTCGCCCGGGGGGAATCTCGTTGCGACCGGGCCGACCTCGGGGACTCAGCCCCGGGGGTCTCGCGCCCAAGTGGGGGTCCGCGGGGGTCCGCGGGGGTCCCCAGCGTATCTCAGCAGTCCCTGGTCCGTTTTCGACGGGGGACGTCTCCTTGCGACCGGGCCCACCTCGGGGACTCTCCCCTTGGGTCTCCCGCCCGGGTGGGGGTCCGCGGGGGTCCGCGGGGGTCCCCAGCGTATCTCAGCTGTCCCTGGTCCGTTTTCGACCGGGGACGTCTCCTTGCGACCGGGCCCACCTCGGGGACTCTCCCCTTGGGTCTCCCGCCCGGGTGGGGGTCCGCGGGGGTCCGCGGGGGTCCCCAGCGTATCTCCGCAGTCCCTGGTCCATTTTCGACGGGGGACGTCTCCTTGCGACCGGGCCCACCTCGGGGACTCTCCCCTTGGGTCTCCCGCCCGGGTGGGGGTCCGCGGGGGTCCGCGGGGGTCCCCAGCGTATCTCCGCAGTCCCTGGTCCATTTTCGACGGGGGACGTCTCCTTGCGACCGGGCCCACCTCGGGGACTCTCCCCTTGGGTCTCCCGCCCGGGTGGGGGTCCGCGGGGGTCCGCGGGGGTCCCCAGCGTATCTCCGCAGTCCCTGGTCCATTTTCGACGGGGGTCTCCTTGCGACCGGGCCCACCTCGGGGACTCTCCCCTTGGGTCTCCCGCCCGGGTGGGGGTCCGCGGGGGTCCGCGGGGGTCCCCAGCGTATCTCCGCAGTCCCTGGTCCATTTTCGACGGGGGACGTCTCCTTGCGACCGGGCCCACCTCGGGGACTCTCCCCTTGGGTCTCCCGCCCGGGTGGGGGTCCGCGGGGGTCCCCAGCGTATCTCCGCAGTCCCTGGTCCATTTTCGACGGGGGACGTCTCCTTGCGACCGGGCCCACCTCGGGGACTCTCCCCTTGGGTCTCCCGCCCGGGTGGGGGTCCGCGGGGGTCCGCGGGGGTCCCCAGCGTATCTCAGCTGTCCCTGGTCCGTTTTCGACGGGGGACATCTCCTTGCGACCGGGCCCACCTCGGGGACTCTGCCCCGTGGGTATCGCGCCCAAGTGGGGGTCCGCGGCCGGGACAGATGGGGGGGGGTGTGCACTGGGTGTTTACTGGCCCAGGCACAGACACTGTTCCTGGGCACCTTCCGACCCAGGCCTCGGCCTGGTCATGGACCATGGAGCCTGCTCTCCATGGGACCCCTTCACTCCCCTCGTATGGCGCCCCTGCTGGCCACCATGGGTACTGACATGGAGGGGGGGTGTGCACTGGGTGTTTACTGGCCCAGGCACAGACACTGTTCCTGGGGACGTTCCGACCCAGGCCTCGGCCTAGTCATGGACCATGGAGCCTACTCTCCATGGGACCCCTTCACTCCCCTCGTATGGCGCCCCTGCTGGCCACCATGGGTACTGACATGGAGGGGGGGTGTGCACTGGGTGTTTACTGGCCCAGGCACAGACACTGTTCCTGGGCACCTTCCGACCCAGGCCTCGGCCTGGTCATGGACCATGGAGCCTGCTCTCCATGGGACCCCTTCACTCCCCTCGTATGGCGCCCCTGCTGGCCACCATGGGTACTGACATGGAGGGGGGGTGTGCACTGGGTGTTTACTGGCCCAGGC
>NW_027665693.1:145000-155000 GCF_963924005.1 Protomyctophum bolini | reverse complement strand
AGACTACAGTACAATACAGTACAATACAGTACAGTACAGTGGAATACAGTACAATACAGTACAGTAGACTACAGTACAGTACAATACAGTACAATACAGTACAGTAGACTACAGTACAGTACAATACAGTACAATACAGTACAGTAGACTACAGTACAATACAGTACAATACAATACAGTACAGTAGACTACAGTACAGTACAATACAGTACAATACAGTACAGTAGACTACAGTACAGTACAATACAGTACAATACAGTACAGTAGACTACAGTACAGTACAATACAGTACTGTAGACTACAGTACAGTACAATACAGTACAATACAGTACAGTAGACTACAGTACAGTACAATACAGTACAGTGGAATACAGTACAGTACAATACAGTACAGTACAATACAGTACAGTAGACTACAGTACAGTACAATACAGTACTGTAGACTACAGTACAGTACAATACAGTACAATACAGTACAGTAGACTACAGTACAGTACAATACAGTACAGTACAATACAGTACAGTAGACTACAGTACAGTACAATACAGTACTGTAGACTACAGTACAGTACAATACAGTACAATACAGTACAGTAGACTACAGTACAGTACAATACAGTACTGTAGACTACAGTACAGTACAATACAGTACAATACAGTACAGTAGACTACAGTACAGTACAATACAGTACTGTAGACTACAGTACAGTACAATACAGTACAATACAGTACAGTAGACTACAGTACAGTACAATACAGTACTGTAGACTACAGTACAGTACAATACAGTACAATACAGTACAGTAGACTACAGTACAGTACAATACAGTACAATACAGTACTGTAGACTACAGTACAGTACAATACAGTACAATACAGTACAGTAGACTACAGTACAGTACAATACAGTACAATACAGTACAGTACAGTAGACTACAGTACAGTACAATACAGTACTGTAGACTACAGTACAGTACAATACAGTACAATACAGTACAGTAGACTACAGTACAGTACAATACAGTACAGTAGACTACAGTACAGTACAATACAGTACAGTAGACTACAGTACAGTACAATACAGTACAATACAGTACAGTAGACTACAGTACAGTACAATACAGTACTGTAGACTACAGTACAGTACAATACAGTACAATACAGTACAGTACAGTACAATACAGTACAGTAGACTACAGTACAGTACAATACAGTACAGTAGACTACAGTACAGTACAGTAGACTACAGTACAGTACAATACAGTACAATACAGTACTGTAGACTACAGTACAATACAGTACTGTAGACTACAGTACAGTACAATACAGTACAATACAGTACAGTAGACTACAGTACAGTACAATACAGTACAATACAGTACTGTAGACTACAGTACAGTACAATACAGTACAATACAGTACAGTAGACTACAGTACAGTACAATACAGTACAGTAGACTACAGTACAGTACAATACAGTACAATACAGTACAGTAGACTACAGTACAGTACAGTACAATACAGTACAATACAGTACTGTAGACTACAGTACAGTACAATACAGTACAATACAGTACAGTAGACTACAGTACAGTAGACTACAGTACAGTACAATACAGTACAATACAGTACTGTAGACTACAGTACAGTACAATACAGTACAATACAGTACAGTAGACTACAGTACAGTACAATACAGTACTGTAGACTACAGTACAGTACAATACAGTACAATACAGTACAGTACAGTACAATACAGTACAGTGGAATACAGTACAGTACAATACAGTACAATACAGTACAGTAGACTACAGTACAGTGGAATACAGTACAGTGGAATACAGTACAGTAGAATACAGTACAGTAGAATACAGTACAGTACAGTAGAATACAGTACAGTAGAATACAGTACAGTACAGTACAAAACAACAAAAATAGGTCCACTCAGCCAGGTTGCCTACTTTGCCATTTCCAAGCAACTGGACATATGAAAACATCATGGTTGCTATGTTTGCTTTTCCAAGTAAAAAACCCCCAGAAAAACAGTATTGAGTATCACCCTTCCGCTATTGCCTTCTTCCCATTTGCGACGCGTGGCGCTAGGATGAGCGGGCCTTCGGCCCCCGACATTCTAGTCATTTGAAAGCACAGTCTCCACTTTGAAATACAAAAAAGAATAAATGTATAACATCTACTGTTTTTTGAGTGGTGCAACCACTATTACACAGCTATTACGCAGTGTGTCCCTGGGTCTGTCTGTGTCCGTCTGTCCAAGCACGGAAAAATCTTGGTTGTTTTTTACCATTTCTAAACCGTTTCGGAAATGGGGAGGCTTGCCAGAAACAGCCCGGGCTCGGCCCGCCCCCCTGGGCACATTCCTGGGGGTCTGGATGTTCCGGGGACCACCACATGGTAACCATTTCGGACGTTGGGCGGCTCGCCGGAAACGGCCTGCACACCTGGCTGCATTTTCGGGGGTCTGGATATTACAGGGACCCCTGGGGAACCCCACATGGTAACTTTGTCATTTCTCGACCATTTCGGATTCCGCAGACCCCCAGAGACCCCCACACACAGGTGTGATTTTTGAGTTATTGATCGTTCAATACAGCTTGAAAAAGAAACAGACTAGGCATAATGATTTGAACCTTTTACTTTTGTTAGGCTTTAGTCAGACAGTATTTATTTTACAACAGTTTCTTTTACAGAATATAAATAATAATAAATAACAGGTAGGTTTCTGTGTGTGTGTGTGTGTGTGTGTAACAGCATTTCTTTTACAAAATATAAATAATAAATAAACGCACCATTTGTGCATACTCAGTTCTGTTGGGATCATGGCAGGTGTTCTGCTTACAGGTAGGTTTCTGTGTGTGTGTGTGTGTGTGTGTGTTCGTCCGTCCCAGGCCACTGAATTCAAAGATTGTGCATTACATTCACTCAACAGCATTTCTTTTACAATATATAAATAATAATAAATAACAGGTAGGTTTCTGTGTGTGTGTGTGTGTGTGTGTAACAGCATTTCTTTTACAAAATATAAATAATAAATAAACGCACCATTTGTGCATACTCAGTTCTTTTGGGATCATGGCAGGTGTTCTGCTTACAGGTAGGTTTCTGTGTGTGTGTGTGTGTGTGTGTGTGTTCGTCCGTCCCAGGCCACTGAGTTCAAAGATTGTGCATTACATTCACTCAACAGTATTTCTTTTACAATATATAAATAATAATAAATAACAGGTAGGTTTCTGTGTGTGTGTGTGTGTGTGTGTAACAGCATTTCTTTTACAAAATATAAATAATAAAGAAATGCACCATTTGTGCATACTCACTAGTTCTGTAGGGATCATGGCAGGTGTTCTGCTTACAGGTAGGTTTCTGTGTGTGTGTGTTCGTCCGTCCCAGGCCACTGAATTCTTCACTCAACAGTATTTCTTTTACAATATATAAAAAATAATAAATAACAGGTAGGTTTCTGTGTGTGTGTGTGTGTGTGTGTAACAGCATTTATTTTACAAAATATAAATAATAAATAAATGCACCATTTGTGCATACTCACTAGTTCTCTAGGGATCATGGCAGGTGTTCTGCTTACAGGTAGGTTTCTGTGTGTGTGTGTGTGTGTGTGTTCGTCCGTCCCAGGCCACTGAATTCTTCACTCAACAGTATTTCTTTTACAATATATAAATAATAATAAATAACAGGAAGGTTTCTGTGTGTGTGTGTGTGTGTGTGTGTTTGTCCGTCCCAGGCCACTGGATTCAGCACTCTTTTATTTTTTTCTTCTTTGGATTCAGCACGATTTAGGCAAAATCCTCATGCTGTGGTAGTCTTGGAAGCATTTCCCACGGCACAAGGACACATAGCCGCAGGCTTTGCAGAGGAACTGTGTCTCCCTCCTGATGTTTCTTTTGAAGCACATCTTGCACCTCCTTGATGGATGATGCTTTTTTGAGGTGGGGGGGATACGGGTCAATCCGTGGCCTGCAAAAGAGACATCCAGCCTGGATGGGGGGTCGCGTTGACGGGGTCCCCTAGGGGTGGGGTCAGGTAGAGAACTGTCTGAGTGTGCACTCTCCTCAGCAGCTTTCCTCCGTTTTGCTTTTTCAGTCACCGCAGTCCAGGATTGTACGATACTGAGGATGAAATCCAAATGATCCTTGATCTTGGTTCTCTGGTTCTTCTTTTGGAAGACGACAAAGGCATTGACCAAGGCTATTTGGAATAGATATTGGACAAACTTGTTGGGCCATTTCCAGGTCTTCCTGGTGAATGGGTAATAGTTGATCTTCTGGTCCAGTAAATCAACTCCATTCATTCCGTTGTTGTACTGGATCACACAGAGCGGCTTGTCTTGTGGGACTCTGTAAGCTTTGCCCTTCTGCTTCACCATAGCGGCTTCCATTTCATCAGGATGGAAAGTGCTGATCATCCTTACGACACGTTTATCAAGCCACGACAGGACCAGCACTTTGTTGTTGTGCCGGCTGACCTTCTTGTCCGTCATCTTGTCCAGTTGAGACACCGTCACCTCTCTGATGATGGGAGGTTCCCCTCTGTTCTTCCGAAGCGTACCACAGGAATTGATCTTCAGGTCAAGGAGGTGTTGACACATTGTTACAGAGTTGTACAGGTTATCCATATACAGACAATATCCATAACCTGGCAATCTATCAAGCAAAAACACAATTATGTCTTGCAGTCTGGCCCGTTCACCTTGGTAAGGTTTCATATGGAAACAATAGCCCGTGGAGGTGTCCGACAGGATGTACGACCTAATGCCGTATTTTATGGGCTTCTGAGGCGAGTACACTCTGAACTTTAGCCTCCCGCGCCACAGGAGCATTCCTTCATCGATGCAGATGTTTTTTGACGGTTGGAAGAGCTCTCTGAACTTGCACAGCAAGTAGTCCATAATTGGCCTGACTTTGTAAAGAGGATCACCATGATTGGCCGTTTTGTTGTTGCAATAGTGAAGGAACTTCTGAATCATCTGAAACCTGTTACGGCTCATGGTCCTTGGGAAGTATGGTGTTGCGATGACTTCGTTCGTTGACCAGTACAAGTGAAGTCTTGGTTTCTTGACAAGACCGGTTAGGAACCACAGGCCAAAGAAGTTCTTCATCTCCAGCAGTGTGACAGGTTTCCAGTCAAGCATCCTCGAAAAAGGAAGCTCTAACAGATCAAGCGCCTCCATGCACTGGTCTGCATATAGGTTTGTCTGCACCACTATCATTTCAATGAGCTCGTCAGTCACATAAAGCTGCAGAAAGTCAACAGGCTCAAGAGAGTCAAGATCAGCAGCGGCACCAAGAAGACCCGGTACTGCAGTGAACGGAATCACTTTTGGGTTCCAGTTGCTCTCGTGCCACCCATCTGGACCGCTTTTCTTGCCAGCACCTGTAAATTATAGAAATGCATAATTACCATAAAAATCAGGAACATCCAGACCCCCAGGAGGGCGGCACAATTTAAACGAGCCCACCCCCGTCCGAAACAGTTGATAAATGCCCGACCGAACCTATGGCTGACTGACCTATGGGATTTACCTTCCAGACCCCCAGAAATGCGCCCAGTGGGAGTAGCACGATTCAAACGAGCCCGCCACCGTCCCAAAACGATTGAGAAATGGCCGACCGGCCGACCTATAGGATTTACCTTCGAGACCCCCAGGAACGCGCCCAGGGGGGCAGCACAATTCAAACGAGCCCACCCCCATCCGAAATGGTTGAGAAATGGCCGACCGACGGTTGACCAACAGACGGCCGCCGCTACCGACCGCCGGTTGGGTCATTTTGGATCGCGCCCTAGCTGCATACACGTATTTGCTGCATACATATATAAAGTGTGCTATAGTAAACTATAGGATCACATAGAATGCAGAGAGACAGTTTAGTGTCTCTCTATATCAGTGGTTCTCAAACATATCATCCACAGCACTGAGATTACTAGGCACACACACACACACACACACACACACACACCTTTTTTGTGAACAGATGGTCCTCCAGAAGATGTTGTTGGCTGTTCATTGCGACTGCTAGCTCCTATGATAGAAATTACCGTAAAGTAATATATAATTTTTTTTAATTCATGGTAAATGGTGCATTTAAATAGCGCCTTTATCCAAGGTGCTTTACATATTTTGTGCATTGCTCAAGTACACTTGTTTGAACTGGCAACCTTGCGGTTACCATCCAGCCACTCTACCCCTGAGCCACCACCACCCATGTAATTCATGTGGTAAATGTGTCATGTATATAGTGTGCTATACTAAATTATAGGATCGCATAGAATGCAGAGAGACAGTGTAGTGTCTTTCTATATCAGTGGTTCTCATACATTTTTGGCTCAGGGCACACCTGTGAATAACTTTTATCATCCATGGCACATCTACAAGCTCACAACGTGACACGCTGTGAGCTTGTAGATCTGCTATAGGATCAAGTGTAGGATGGGAACCTAAGAGAAATGAGTGTAGGTAGGATCAAGTGTTATGAGCGAAAACATTCTTACCTTTTTCCAGATGAACAGGCGCTCTGGGTGTCTCTGTGGACGGTTTCTTGGCCCTGCCTCTGCCAGCTCCTATGATAGAAATTACCGTAAAGTAATATATACATTTTTTTAATTCATGGTAAATGGTGCATTTAAATAGCGCCTTTATCAAAGGTGCTTTACATATTTTGTGCATTGCTCAAGGACACTTCGACACCAACTCTGGGGGAGCCCGGGTTTGAACTGGCAACCTTGCGGTTACCATCCAGCCACTCTACCCCTGAGCCACCACCACCCATGTAATTCATGTGGTAAATGTGTCATGTATATAGTGTGCTATACTAAATTATAGGATCGCATAGAATGCAGAGAGACAGTGTAGTGTCTTTCTATATCAGTGGTTCTCAAACATTTTTGGCTCAGGGCACACCTGTGAATAACTTTTATCATCCATGGCACATCTACAAGCTCACAACATGACACGCTGTGAGCTTGTAGATCTGCTATAGGATCAAGTGTAGGATGGGATCCTAGGAGAAATGAGTGTAGATCAAGTGTGATGAGCGAAAACATTCTTACCTTTTTCCAGATGAACAGGCGCTCTGGGTGTTTCTTCTGTGGACGGTTTCTTGCCAGCTCCTATAAATTATAGAAATGCAAAATTACCATTCTACTCCACTACATCTAAGAAGCACTGAGATTACTAGGCGCGCGCACGCACGCACACACACACACACACACACACACACACCTTTTTTGTGAACAGATTGTCCTCCAGAGAGTCCAGAAGATGTTGATGGCTGTTCTTCCGACTGTTTATTCCGACTGCTAGTTCCTATGATAGAAATTACCGTAAAGTAATATATATATATTTTTAATTCATGGTAAATGGTGCATTTATATAGCGCCTTTATCCAGGGTGCTTTACATATATTGTGGATTGCTCAAGGACACTTCAACACCAACTCTGGGGGAGCCCGGGTTTGAACTGGCAACCTTGTGGTTACCATCCAGCCACTCCACCCCTGAGCCACCACCACCCATGTAATTCATGTGGTAAATGTGTCATTATATAAAGTGTGCTATAGTAAACTATAGGATCACAGAATGCAGAGAGACAGTGTAGTGTCTTTCTATATCAGTGGTTCTCAAACATGTTTGGCTCAGGGCACACCTGTGAATAACTTTTATCATCCATGGCACATCCACAAGCTCACAACGTGACACACTGTGAGCTTGTAGATCTGCTATAGGATCAAGTGTAGGATGGGATCCTAGGAGAAATGAGTGTAGGATCAAGTGTGATGAGCGAAAACATTCTTACGGCGAACAGGTGCTCTGGGTGTCTGTTCTTCTGTTGACTGTTTTCCAGCTCCTGTAAATTATAGAAATGCAAAATTACCATTCTACTCCACTACATCTCAGAAGCACTGAGATTACCCACACACACACACACACCCACCTTTTTTTTGAACCGATGGTCCTCCAGGCAATGTTGGCCCTTTTGTCTTGCCCCTGCCAGCTCCTATGATAGAAATTACCGTAAAGTCATATATTAAAAAAATATATTCATGGTAAATGGTGCATTTATATAGCACCTTTATCCAAGGTGCTTTACATAGATTGAGCATTGCTCAAGGACACTTCGACACTAAAGCTCTGGGGGAGCCCAGGTTTGAACTGGCAACCTTGTGGTTACCATCCAGCCACTCTACCCCTGAGCCACCACCAGCCATGTAATTCATGTGGTAAATGTGTCATTATATAGTGAGACAGTGTAGTGTCTCTCTATATCTGGTTCTCAAACAAATTTGGCTCAGGGCACACCTAACACATAACTTTTATCATCCATGGCACATCTACAAGCTCACAACGTGACACGCTGTGAGCTTGTAGATCTGCTATAGGATCAAGTGTAGGATGGGATCCTAGGAGAAATGAGTGTAGGATCAAGTGTTATGAGCGAAAACATTCTTACCTTTTTCCAGATGAACAGGCGCTCTGGGTGTCTCTTCTGTGGACGGTTTCTTGCCAGCTCCTGTAAATTATAGAAATGCAAAATTACCATTCTACTCCACTACATCTAAGAAGCACTGAGATTACTAGGCGCACGCACGCACACACACACCTTTTTTGTGAACAGATGGTCCTCCAGAGAGTCCAGAAGATGTTGATGGCTGTTCTTCCGACTGTTTATTCTGACTGCTAGTTCCTATGATAGAAATGACCGTAAAGTAATATATATATTTTTTTAATTCATGGTAAATGGTGCATTTATATAGCGCCTTTATCCAGGGTGCTTTACATATATTGTGGATTGCTCAAGGACACTTCAACACCAACTCTGGGGGAGCCTGGGTTTGAACTGGCAACCTTTTGGTTACCATCCAGCCTCTCTACCCCTGAGCCACCACCAGCCATGTAATTCATGTGGTAAATGTGTCATTATATAGTGAGACAGTGTAGTGTCTCTCTATATCTGGTTCTCAAACATATTTGGCTCAGGGCACACCTAACACATAACTTTTATCATCCATGGCACATCTACAAGCTCACAACGTGACACGCTGTGAGCTTGTAGATCTGCTATAGGATCAAGTGTAGGATGGGAACCTAGGAGAAATGAGTGTAGGATCAAGTGTTATGAGCGAAAACATTCTTACCTTTTTCCAGATGAACAGGCGCTCTGGGTGTCTCTGTGGACGGTTTCTTGGCCCTGCCTCTGCCAGCTCCTATGATAGAAATTACCGTAAAGTAATGTATAAAAAAATATATTCATAGTAAATGGTGCATTTATATATCACCTTTATCCAAGGTGCTTTAGATACATTTAGGTGCTTTAGGTAACATTCTTACCTTTTTCCAGATGAACAGGCGCTCTGGGTGTCTCTGTGGACGGTTTCTTGGCCCTGCCTCTGCCAGCTCCTATGATAGAAATTACCGTAAAGTAATATATTAAAAAATATATTCATGGTAAATGGTGCATTTATATAGCACCTTTATCCAAGGTGCTTTAGATAGATTGAGCATTGCTCAAGGACACTTCGACACTAAAGCTCTGGGGGAGCCCATGTTTGAACTGGCAACCTTGTTGTTACGATCGAGCCACACAACCCCTGAGCCACCACCACCCTTGTAATTCATGTGGTAAATGTGTCATTATATAGTGAGACAGTGTAGTGTCTCTCTATATCAGTGGTTCTCAAACATATTTGGCTCAGGGCACACCTAACACATAACTTTTATCATCCATGGCACATCTACAAGCTCACGTGACACGCTGTGAGCTTGTAGATCTGCTATAGGATCAAGTGTAGGATGGGAACCTAGGAGAAATGAGTGTAGGTAGGATCAAGTGTTATGAGCGAAAACATTCGTACCTTTTTCCAGATGAACAGGCGCTCTGGGTGTCTCTTCTGTGGACGGTTTCTTTCCCCTGCCTCTGCCAGCTCCTATGATAGAAATGACCGTAAAGTAATATATAAAAATAATTATTCATGGTAAA
>NW_027665693.1:0-140000 GCF_963924005.1 Protomyctophum bolini | reverse complement strand
TTAGTTAGTAGCTAGCTACTAGCTCCGTGACTCCGTCTGCAGTCCTCAACAGCTGTGCACACATGTCCCCTCTCCGACAGTACACACTGAACTGATCGATGCAAATAAAAAAATAATAAATGCAATGCATGCAATCACCTAGCCCCACAAGCAGAACCCAAATGGTACTGAAGTTTCTGACATTTTGTAGACTCAGCTAAGTCCAATCATAAAAGCTTTCGGAGGGTTCCGAGAGGGGCTAGCAATCACCCTCCTCCCCCACTCCGCTCCACCCCACACAGAAACAGATGTCGCTTCTACTACTACTACTACTACTACTACTACCGTCTCTCTCAAAATGTACCGTCCCCACACACTGAACCGATCGATGTAAATAAAAAATAATAAAATACTAGTTAGCTCCGTGACTCCATCTGCACCGGACCGCAGCATGATGGCAGCTGTTGTTCACACAATACCACCCTCCTCCCCAGTCCCCACTCTGCTCCACCCCACAAACAAACAGGTATATATACACGATGTGCTTCTACTACTACTGTCTCTCTCAAAATGCTTCTCCCCTCCACTCACCTCTCCTTTCTGTAATCCCTGATTTATATTGGTCAATTTAGCCTCAGTACAAATAATGTATCTCCTCCGTTGATGTCCTCTTTCACTCTGGCCTACACCTCCAAAAGCCCCCTGCTGCTGGATGATGGTATTATTTGTTATTTTTTTTATGACTTGATTCCTGGCTTTTGCCGAGTAGATCAGAACACCATATTCACACACATGTTGAACAAGAGCGCCCTCTAGCGTAATCAATTAAAACAACCTTAAGACGTCTACAGACGTCTTTAGAATCAGTCGGTTGTATTCCCTATGACGTTTCCAGACGTCGTACGTACAGAATGTGTTAAAGGCTAACCCTAGGGTTAGGAACCGTGCGACCGTGTGCGGAGAGACACATATCCAAATGTCCGTCTCGACAAGCTATATAACATACTAAAAGATGGGACCGTGTCGACCTTTGTGGGAGGAGCTATCGCACTTTAAAGGCTAACCCTAGGGTTAGGAACCGTGCGACCGTGTGCGGAGAGACACATATCCAAATGTCCGTCTCGACAAGCTATATAACATACTAAAAGATGGGACCGTGTCGACCTTTGTGGGAGGAGCTATCGCACTTTAAAGGCTAACCCTAGGGTTAGGAACCGTGCGACCGTGTGCGGAGAGACACATATCCAAATGTCCGTCTCGACAAGCTATATAACATACTAAAAGATGGGACCGTGTCGACCTTTGTGGGAGGAGCTATCGCACTTTAAAGGGTTAGGGTTAGGGTTAGGGTTAGGGCAATGGGGGTTCGCAAGATTACCGGTAATCTTACCGATAAGACCCAGGAGCCTCTGAACGTCCAGGACACAAGTATGAGACATCTAAAATTCCGTAATGGCGACCCGATTCGGAATCTGTTGTCCTCATTGATTTCTGAGCTTCCTAGCGGCAACAGCGCCACCATTTGTCTGCCATTGAAATTGCACAAAAAAATTCAAAAAAAAAAAAACTTTTGCCTACGTACTAAGTAGGCCACTGCGAATCTTTTTCCCTCTTGAGAGTTTTGTCTAAAATGTCCAGAAGGGGGCGCAAAGCGAACCCGGAAGTGTTTTGACACGTGTTTTTTTCCAGATTTTTTTTTTTTTTTTTTAGGGTTAGGCTTAGTGTATACAAGTCTGCGGGTTAGGTTTAGGGTGAGGGTTTGAGATAGGTAGTAGTTGTAGTACTAAGACTGGTTAGGGTTAGTGTATACAAGTCTGCGGGTTAGGTTCAGGGTGAGGGTTTGAGATAGGTTGTAGTTGTAGTACTAAGACAAGTCTAAGTCCACATCAAGAAGGTTTTTTTTTTTTTTTTTTTTTTGGTTTAGTTTCTTTTTTTTTTTGAATTTTTTTTGATTTTTTTTT
Source organism: Protomyctophum bolini (assembly GCF_963924005.1). NCBI lineage: Eukaryota > Metazoa > Chordata > Actinopteri > Myctophiformes > Myctophidae > Protomyctophum > Protomyctophum bolini. The sequence goes on along the minus strand of NW_027665693.1, from coordinate 138,060 downwards.
TTTTTTTTTTGAATTTTTTTTCTTTTTTTTTTTAATTTTTTTTCTTTTTTTGCATGTTTCAAGTGATTTGGGATCGACTGGTAATAGTCCCCAGTGCACTTATTTTTGTGTCCCCAAGCTCTGGGACTTAGTAAAATTTACCCCAGACCTTAGGAGTGTCGTAGAGCGACGGGACCAATTCCATTAAATCCGGCATGAAAAAGTGATTCAGAAAATGTGTTGTTTGAAAAAAAAAAATAATAATTGAGCTCTAGGGGCTGAAAAAACGTGTCTCTTTTGATTTGGCGGAGAGTTAGCAGTGTCGGAGAGCTACGAAACCACTTCCATCGGATTCGGGACGCTTCAAACATTTAGAAACAGTCTTGTTTGTGAAGACAGCAATTTTTTTGAATATCTTATTGAATTTTAAAGCTGCAAGGCCGCAAAATAAAGCCTAAAATGTCAACGCTTGACCTTTGGGTCTTCGGAGTGTCTTTGAGCGTCGGGAGTTGGCTCCCTAGACTCACTTTTTCCCGCTGAATACAGCCGTGGTGGTCTCGTGTCTCTACGATGTCGGGAAGTGGGTGTAATAGCCACTTAGCCGCCAGAAAACTTCTGTAAAAAACCGAGACCATTTTCCGACTCAGAACGACGAGGCGGACGCGCTGATATGTGTTTCCCAGCACACGGACTTACGGTTCTCTTAATTGGCTAGGGTTAGGGTTAGTTTTCAACGCGCGATAGCTCTTGAACGATACGTCCGTCAGACAAGTAATTGACGTTGGCGTTTCCAGCTTTCCGAGGCCTACGATCTGATATGTCCGCCATTGTCGTGCGACCCCCGTAGCCCCTAACCCTAACCCTAGATAACCCTAGTTTTACCTGATCGAAAGGCTTATAGGGTTACCGATGCTAAGAATGTGTTTTTGGTTGAAATGCTAAACTTAAAATTGAGTACCAGAAGCGAGCCACATATCATCGCGTTCGTCTTATCGATGGCTACGCGTGGACGTGACTAACTTTTATTTCTGACCTTTGTGGGAGGAGCTATCGCACTTTAAAGGCTAACCCTAGGGTTAGGAACCGTGCGACCGTGTGCGGAGAGACACATATCCAAATGTCCGTCTCGACAAGCTATATAACATACTAAAAGATGGGACCGTGTCGACCTTTGTGGGAGGAGCTATCGCACTTTAAAGGCTAACCCTAGGGTTAGGAACCGTGCGACCGTGTGCGGAGAGACACATATCCAAATGTCCGTCTCGACAAGCTATATAACATACTAAAAGATGGGACCGTGTCGACCTTTGTGGGAGGAGCTATCGCACTTTAAAGGCTAACCCTAGGGTTAGGAACCGTGCGACCGTGTGCGGAGAGACACATATCCAAATGTCCGTCTCGACAAGCTATATAACATACTAAAAGATGGGACCGTGTCGACCTTTGTGGGAGGAGCTATCGCACTTTAAAGGGTTAGGGTTAGGGTTAGGGTTAGGGCAATGGGGGTTCGCAAGATTACCGGTAATCTTACCGATAAGACCCAGGAGCCTCTGAACGTCCAGGACACAAGTATGAGACATCTAAAATTCCGTAATGGCGACCCGATTCGGAATCTGTTGTCCTCATTGATTTCTGAGCTTCCTAGCGGCAACAGCGCCACCATTTGTCTGCCATTAAAATTGCACAAAAAAATTCAAAAAAAAAAAAACTTTTGCCTACGTACTAAGTAGGCCACTGCGAATCTTTTTCCCTCTTGAGAGTTTTGTCTAAAATGTCCAGAAGGGGGCGCAACAGCGAACCCGGAAGTGTTTTGACACTTGTGTTATTTTCAAGATTTAGGGTTAGGTAATGGGGGTTCTACCGATAAGACTCAGGAGCCTCTGAGAGTCCAAAACACAAGTATGAGACATCAAAAATTCCGTAATGGCGACCCGATTCGGAATCTGTTGTCCTCATTGATTTCTGAGCTTCCTAGCGGCAACAGCGCCACCATTTGTCTGCCATTGAAATTGCACAAAAAAATTCAAAAAAAAAAAAACTTTTGCCTACGTACTAAGTAGGCCACTGCGAATCTTTTTCCCTCTTGAGAGTTTTGTCTAAAATGTCCAGAAGGGGGCGCAAAGCGAACCCGGAAGTGTTTTGACACTAAGAATGTGTTTTTGGTTGAAATGCTAAACTTAAAATTGAGTACCAGAAGCGAGCCACATATCATCGCGTTCGTCTTATCGATGGCTACGCGTGGACGTGACTAACTTTTATTTCTGACCTTTGTGGGAGGAGCTATCGCACTTTAAAGGCTAACCCTAGGGTTAGGAACCGTGCGACCGTGTGCGGAGAGACACATATCCAAATGTCCGTCTCGACAAGCTATATAACATACTAAAAGATGGGACCGTGTCGACCTTTGTGGGAGGAGCTATCGCACTTTAAAGGGTTAGGGTTAGGGTTAGGGTTAGGGCAATGGGGGTTCGCAAGATTACCGGTAATCTTACCGATAAGACCCAGGAGCCTCTGAACGTCCAGGACACAAGTATGAGACATCTAAAATTCCGTAATGGCGACCCGATTCGGAATCTGTTGTCCTCATTGATTTCTGAGCTTCCTAGCGGCAACAGCGCCACCATTTGTCTGCCATTAAAATTGCACAAAAAAATTCAAAAAAAAAAAAACTTTTGCCTACGTACTAAGTAGGCCACTGCGAATCTTTTTCCCTCTTGAGAGTTTTGTCTAAAATGTCCAGAAGGGGGCGCAACAGCGAACCCGGAAGTGTTTTGACACTTGTGTTATTTTCAAGATTTAGGGTTAGGTAATGGGGGTTCTACCGATAAGACTCAGGAGCCTCTGAGAGTCCAAAACACAAGTATGAGACATCAAAAATTCCGTAATGGCGACCCGATTCGGAATCTGTTGTCCTCATTGATTTCTGAGCTTCCTAGCGGCAACAGCGCCACCATTTGTCTGCCATTGAAATTGCACAAAAAAATTCAAAAAAAAAAAAACTTTTGCCTACGTACTAAGTAGGCCACTGCGAATCTTTTTCCCTCTTGAGAGTTTTGTCTAAAATGTCCAGAAGGGGGCGCAAAGCGAACCCGGAAGTGTTTTGACACTAAGAATGTGTTTTTGGTTGAAATGCTAAACTTAAAATTGAGTACCAGAAGCGAGCCACATATCATCGCGTTCGTCTTATCGATGGCTACGCGTGGACGTGACTAACTTTTATTTCTGACCTTTGTGGGAGGAGCTATCGCACTTTAAAGGCTAACCCTAGGGTTAGGAACCGTGCGACCGTGTGCGGAGAGACACATATCCAAATGTCCGTCTCGACAAGCTATATAACATACTAAAAGATGGGACCGTGTCGACCTTTGTGGGAGGAGCTATCGCACTTTAAAGGCTAACCCTAGGGTTAGGAACCGTGCGACCGTGTGCGGAGAGACACATATCCAAATGTCCGTCTCGACAAGCTATATAACATACTAAAAGATGGGACCGTGTCGACCTTTGTGGGAGGAGCTATCGCACTTTAAAGGCTAACCCTAGGGTTAGGAACCGTGCGACCGTGTGCGGAGAGACACATATCCAAATGTCCGTCTCGACAAGCTATATAACATACTAAAAGATGGGACCGTGTCGACCTTTGTGGGAGGAGCTATCGCACTTTAAAGGGTTAGGGTTAGGGTTAGGGTTAGGCAATGGGGGTTCGCAAGATTACCGGTAATCTTACCGATAAGACCCAGGAGCCTCTGAACGTCCAGGACACAAGTATGAGACATCTAAAATTCCGTAATGGCGACCCGATTCGGAATCTGTTGTCCTCATTGATTTCTGAGCTTCCTAGCGGCAACAGCGCCACCATTTGTCTGCCATTAAAATTGCACAAAAAAATTCAAAAAAAAAAAAACTTTTGCCTACGTACTAAGTAGGCCACTGCGAATCTTTTTCCCTCTTGAGAGTTTTGTCTAAAATGTCCAGAAGGGGGCGCAACAGCGAACCCGGAAGTGTTTTGACACGTGTTATTTTCAAGATTTAGGGTTAGGTAATGGGGGTTCTACCGATAAGACTCAGGAGCCTCTGAGAGTCCAAAACACAAGTATGAGACATCAAAAATTCCGTAATGGCGACCCGATTCGGAATCTGTTGTCCTCATTGATTTCTGAGCTTCCTAGCGGCAACAGCGCCACCATTTGTCTGCCATTGAAATTGCACAAAAAAATTCAAAAAAAAAAAAACTTTTGCCTACGTACTAAGTAGGCCACTGCGAATCTTTTTCCCTCTTGAGAGTTTTGTCTAAAATGTCCAGAAGGGGGCGCAAAGCGAACCCGGAAGTGTTTTGACACTTGTGTTTTTTTCCAGATTTTTTTTTTTTTTTTTTAGGGTTAGGCTTAGTGTATACAAGTCTGCGGGTTAGGTTTAGGGTGAGGGTTTGAGATAGGTAGTAGTTGTAGTACTAAGACTGGTTAGGGTTAGTGTATACAAGTCTGCGGGTTAGGTTCAGGGTGAGGGTTTGAGATAGGTTGTAGTTGTAGTACTAAGACAAGTCTAAGTCCACATCAAGAAGGTTTTTTTTTTTTTTTTTTTTTTGGTTTAGTTTCTTTTTTTTTTTGAATTTTTTTTGATTTTTTTTTTTTTTTTTTTGATTTTCTTTTCTTTTTTTTTCTTTTTTTCTTTTTTTTTTAAATTTTTTTTCTTTTTTTGCATGTTTCAAGTGATTTGGGATCGACTGGTAATAGTCCCCAGTGCACTTATTTTGGTGTCCCCAAGCTCTGGGACTTAGTAAAATTTACCCCAGACCTTAGGAGTGTCGTAGAGCGACGGGACCAATTCCATTAAATCCGGCATGAAAAAGTGATTCAGAAAATGTGTTGTTTGAAAAAAAAAAATAATAATTGAGCTCTAGGGGCTGAAAAAACGTGTCTCTTTTGATTTGGCGGAGAGTTAGCAGTGTCGGAGAGCTACGAAACCACTTCCATCGGATTCGGGACGCTTCAAACATTTAGAAACAGTCTTGTTTGTGAAGACAGCAATTTTTTTGAATATCTTATTGAATTTTAAAGCTGCAAGGCCGCAAAATAAAGCCTAAAATGTCAACGCTTGACCTTTGGGTCTTCGGAGAGTCTTTGAGCGTCGGGAGTTGGCTCCCTAGACTCACTTTTTCCCGCTGAATACAGCCGTGGTGGTCTCGTGTCTCTACGATGTCGGGAAGTGGGTGTAATAGCCACTTAGCCGCCAGAAAACTTCTGTAAAAAACCGAGACCATTTTCCGACTCAGAACGACGAGGCGGACGCGCTGATATGTGTTTCCCAGCACACGGACTTACGGTTCTCTTAATTGGCTAGGGTTAGGGTTAGTTTTCAACGCGCGATAGCTCTTGAACGATACGTCCGTCAGACAAGTAATTGACGTTGGCGTTTCCAGCTTTCCGAGGCCTACGATCTGATATGTCCGCCATTGTCGTGCGACCCCCGTAGCCCCTAACCCTAACCCTAGATAACCCTAGTTTTACCTGATCGAAAGGCTTATAGGGTTACCGATGCTAAGAATGTGTTTTTGGTTGAAATGCTAAACTTAAAATTGAGTACCAGAAGCGAGCCACATATCATCGCGTTCGTCTTATCGATGGCTACGCGTGGACGTGACTAACTTTTATTTCTGACCTTTGTGGGAGGAGCTATCGCACTTTAAAGGCTAACCCTAGGGTTAGGAACCGTGCGACCGTGTGCGGAGAGACACATATCCAAATGTCCGTCTCGACAAGCTATATAACATACTAAAAGATGGGACCGTGTCGACCTTTGTGGGAGGAGCTATCGCACTTTAAAGGCTAACCCTAGGGTTAGGAACCGTGCGACCGTGTGCGGAGAGACACATATCCAAATGTCCGTCTCGACAAGCTATATAACATACTAAAAGATGGGACCGTGTCGACCTTTGTGGGAGGAGCTATCGCACTTTAAAGGCTAACCCTAGGGTTAGGAACCGTGCGACCGTGTGCGGAGAGACACATATCCAAATGTCCGTCTCGACAAGCTATATAACATACTAAAAGATGGGACCGTGTCGACCTTTGTGGGAGGAGCTATCGCACTTTAAAGGGTTAGGGTTAGGGTTAGGGTTAGGGCAATGGGGGTTCGCAAGATTACCGGTAATCTTACCGATAAGACCCAGGAGCCTCTGAACGTCCAGGACACAAGTATGAGACATCTAAAATTCCGTAATGGCGACCCGATTCGGAATCTGTTGTCCTCATTGATTTCTGAGCTTCCTAGCGGCAACAGCGCCACCATTTGTCTGCCATTAAAATTGCACAAAAAAATTCAAAAAAAAAAAAACTTTTGCCTACGTACTAAGTAGGCCACTGCGAATCTTTTTCCCTCTTGAGAGTTTTGTCTAAAATGTCCAGAAGGGGGCGCAACAGCGAACCCGGAAGTGTTTTGACACTTGTGTTATTTTCAAGATTTAGGGTTAGGTAATGGGGGTTCTACCGATAAGACTCAGGAGCCTCTGAGAGTCCAAAACACAAGTATGAGACATCAAAAATTCCGTAATGGCGACCCGATTCGGAATCTGTTGTCCTCATTGATTTCTGAGCTTCCTAGCGGCAACAGCGCCACCATTTGTCTGCCATTGAAATTGCACAAAAAAATTCAAAAAAAAAAAAACTTTTGCCTACGTACTAAGTAGGCCACTGCGAATCTTTTTCCCTCTTGAGAGTTTTGTCTAAAATGTCCAGAAGGGGGCGCAAAGCGAACCCGGAAGTGTTTTGACACTAAGAATGTGTTTTTGGTTGAAATGCTAAACTTAAAATTGAGTACCAGAAGCGAGCCACATATCATCGCGTTCGTCTTATCGATGGCTACGCGTGGACGTGACTAACTTTTATTTCTGACCTTTGTGGGAGGAGCTATCGCACTTTAAAGGCTAACCCTAGGGTTAGGAACCGTGCGACCGTGTGCGGAGAGACACATATCCAAATGTCCGTCTCGACAAGCTATATAACATACTAAAAGATGGGACCGTGTCGACCTTTGTGGGAGGAGCTATCGCACTTTAAAGGCTAACCCTAGGGTTAGGAACCGTGCGACCGTGTGCGGAGAGACACATATCCAAATGTCCGTCTCGACAAGCTATATAACATACTAAAAGATGGGACCGTGTCGACCTTTGTGGGAGGAGCTATCGCACTTTAAAGGCTAACCCTAGGGTTAGGAACCGTGCGACCGTGTGCGGAGAGACACATATCCAAATGTCCGTCTCGACAAGCTATATAACATACTAAAAGATGGGACCGTGTCGACCTTTGTGGGAGGAGCTATCGCACTTTAAAGGGTTAGGGTTAGGGTTAGGGTTAGGCAATGGGGGTTCGCAAGATTACCGGTAATCTTACCGATAAGACCCAGGAGCCTCTGAACGTCCAGGACACAAGTATGAGACATCTAAAATTCCGTAATGGCGACCCGATTCGGAATCTGTTGTCCTCATTGATTTCTGAGCTTCCTAGCGGCAACAGCGCCACCATTTGTCTGCCATTAAAATTGCACAAAAAAATTCAAAAAAAAAAAAACTTTTGCCTACGTACTAAGTAGGCCACTGCGAATCTTTTTCCCTCTTGAGAGTTTTGTCTAAAATGTCCAGAAGGGGGCGCAACAGCGAACCCGGAAGTGTTTTGACACGTGTTATTTTCAAGATTTAGGGTTAGGTAATGGGGGTTCTACCGATAAGACTCAGGAGCCTCTGAGAGTCCAAAACACAAGTATGAGACATCAAAAATTCCGTAATGGCGACCCGATTCGGAATCTGTTGTCCTCATTGATTTCTGAGCTTCCTAGCGGCAACAGCGCCACCATTTGTCTGCCATTGAAATTGCACAAAAAAATTCAAAAAAAAAAAAACTTTTGCCTACGTACTAAGTAGGCCACTGCGAATCTTTTTCCCTCTTGAGAGTTTTGTCTAAAATGTCCAGAAGGGGGCGCAAAGCGAACCCGGAAGTGTTTTGACACTTGTGTTTTTTTCCAGATTTTTTTTTTTTTTTTTTAGGGTTAGGCTTAGTGTATACAAGTCTGCGGGTTAGGTTTAGGGTGAGGGTTTGAGATAGGTAGTAGTTGTAGTACTAAGACTGGTTAGGGTTAGTGTATACAAGTCTGCGGGTTAGGTTCAGGGTGAGGGTTTGAGATAGGTTGTAGTTGTAGTACTAAGACAAGTCTAAGTCCACATCAAGAAGGTTTTTTTTTTTTTTTTTTTTTTGGTTTAGTTTCTTTTTTTTTTTGAATTTTTTTTGATTTTTTTTTTTTTTTTTTTGATTTTCTTTTCTTTTTTTTTCTTTTTTTCTTTTTTTTTTAAATTTTTTTTCTTTTTTTGCATGTTTCAAGTGATTTGGGATCGACTGGTAATAGTCCCCAGTGCACTTATTTTGGTGTCCCCAAGCTCTGGGACTTAGTAAAATTTACCCCAGACCTTAGGAGTGTCGTAGAGCGACGGGACCAATTCCATTAAATCCGGCATGAAAAAGTGATTCAGAAAATGTGTTGTTTGAAAAAAAAAAATAATAATTGAGCTCTAGGGGCTGAAAAAACGTGTCTCTTTTGATTTGGCGGAGAGTTAGCAGTGTCGGAGAGCTACGAAACCACTTCCATCGGATTCGGGACGCTTCAAACATTTAGAAACAGTCTTGTTTGTGAAGACAGCAATTTTTTTGAATATCTTATTGAATTTTAAAGCTGCAAGGCCGCAAAATAAAGCCTAAAATGTCAACGCTTGACCTTTGGGTCTTCGGAGAGTCTTTGAGCGTCGGGAGTTGGCTCCCTAGACTCACTTTTTCCCGCTGAATACAGCCGTGGTGGTCTCGTGTCTCTACGATGTCGGGAAGTGGGTGTAATAGCCACTTAGCCGCCAGAAAACTTCTGTAAAAAACCGAGACCATTTTCCGACTCAGAACGACGAGGCGGACGCGCTGATATGTGTTTCCCAGCACACGGACTTACGGTTCTCTTAATTGGCTAGGGTTAGGGTTAGTTTTCAACGCGCGATAGCTCTTGAACGATACGTCCGTCAGACAAGTAATTGACGTTGGCGTTTCCAGCTTTCCGAGGCCTACGATCTGATATGTCCGCCATTGTCGTGCGACCCCCGTAGCCCCTAACCCTAACCCTAGATAACCCTAGTTTTACCTGATCGAAAGGCTTATAGGGTTACCGATGCTAAGAATGTGTTTTTGGTTGAAATGCTAAACTTAAAATTGAGTACCAGAAGCGAGCCACATATCATCGCGTTCGTCTTATCGATGGCTACGCGTGGACGTGACTAACTTTTATTTCTGACCTTTGTGGGAGGAGCTATCGCACTTTAAAGGCTAACCCTAGGGTTAGGAACCGTGCGACCGTGTGCGGAGAGACACATATCCAAATGTCCGTCTCGACAAGCTATATAACATACTAAAAGATGGGACCGTGTCGACCTTTGTGGGAGGAGCTATCGCACTTTAAAGGCTAACCCTAGGGTTAGGAACCGTGCGACCGTGTGCGGAGAGACACATATCCAAATGTCCGTCTCGACAAGCTATATAACATACTAAAAGATGGGACCGTGTCGACCTTTGTGGGAGGAGCTATCGCACTTTAAAGGCTAACCCTAGGGTTAGGAACCGTGCGACCGTGTGCGGAGAGACACATATCCAAATGTCCGTCTCGACAAGCTATATAACATACTAAAAGATGGGACCGTGTCGACCTTTGTGGGAGGAGCTATCGCACTTTAAAGGGTTAGGGTTAGGGTTAGGGTTAGGGCAATGGGGGTTCGCAAGATTACCGGTAATCTTACCGATAAGACCCAGGAGCCTCTGAACGTCCAGGACACAAGTATGAGACATCTAAAATTCCGTAATGGCGACCCGATTCGGAATCTGTTGTCCTCATTGATTTCTGAGCTTCCTAGCGGCAACAGCGCCACCATTTGTCTGCCATTAAAATTGCACAAAAAAATTCAAAAAAAAAAAAACTTTTGCCTACGTACTAAGTAGGCCACTGCGAATCTTTTTCCCTCTTGAGAGTTTTGTCTAAAATGTCCAGAAGGGGGCGCAACAGCGAACCCGGAAGTGTTTTGACACTTGTGTTATTTTCAAGATTTAGGGTTAGGTAATGGGGGTTCTACCGATAAGACTCAGGAGCCTCTGAGAGTCCAAAACACAAGTATGAGACATCAAAAATTCCGTAATGGCGACCCGATTCGGAATCTGTTGTCCTCATTGATTTCTGAGCTTCCTAGCGGCAACAGCGCCACCATTTGTCTGCCATTGAAATTGCACAAAAAAATTCAAAAAAAAAAAAACTTTTGCCTACGTACTAAGTAGGCCACTGCGAATCTTTTTCCCTCTTGAGAGTTTTGTCTAAAATGTCCAGAAGGGGGCGCAAAGCGAACCCGGAAGTGTTTTGACACTAAGAATGTGTTTTTGGTTGAAATGCTAAACTTAAAATTGAGTACCAGAAGCGAGCCACATATCATCGCGTTCGTCTTATCGATGGCTACGCGTGGACGTGACTAACTTTTATTTCTGACCTTTGTGGGAGGAGCTATCGCACTTTAAAGGCTAACCCTAGGGTTAGGAACCGTGCGACCGTGTGCGGAGAGACACATATCCAAATGTCCGTCTCGACAAGCTATATAACATACTAAAAGATGGGACCGTGTCGACCTTTGTGGGAGGAGCTATCGCACTTTAAAGGCTAACCCTAGGGTTAGGAACCGTGCGACCGTGTGCGGAGAGACACATATCCAAATGTCCGTCTCGACAAGCTATATAACATACTAAAAGATGGGACCGTGTCGACCTTTGTGGGAGGAGCTATCGCACTTTAAAGGCTAACCCTAGGGTTAGGAACCGTGCGACCGTGTGCGGAGAGACACATATCCAAATGTCCGTCTCGACAAGCTATATAACATACTAAAAGATGGGACCGTGTCGACCTTTGTGGGAGGAGCTATCGCACTTTAAAGGGTTAGGGTTAGGGTTAGGGTTAGGCAATGGGGGTTCGCAAGATTACCGGTAATCTTACCGATAAGACCCAGGAGCCTCTGAACGTCCAGGACACAAGTATGAGACATCTAAAATTCCGTAATGGCGACCCGATTCGGAATCTGTTGTCCTCATTGATTTCTGAGCTTCCTAGCGGCAACAGCGCCACCATTTGTCTGCCATTAAAATTGCACAAAAAAATTCAAAAAAAAAAAAACTTTTGCCTACGTACTAAGTAGGCCACTGCGAATCTTTTTCCCTCTTGAGAGTTTTGTCTAAAATGTCCAGAAGGGGGCGCAACAGCGAACCCGGAAGTGTTTTGACACGTGTTATTTTCAAGATTTAGGGTTAGGTAATGGGGGTTCTACCGATAAGACTCAGGAGCCTCTGAGAGTCCAAAACACAAGTATGAGACATCAAAAATTCCGTAATGGCGACCCGATTCGGAATCTGTTGTCCTCATTGATTTCTGAGCTTCCTAGCGGCAACAGCGCCACCATTTGTCTGCCATTGAAATTGCACAAAAAAATTCAAAAAAAAACAAACTTTTGCCTACGTACTAAGTAGGCCACTGCGAATCTTTTTCCCTCTTGAGAGTTTTGTCTAAAATGTCCAGAAGGGGGCGCAAAGCGAACCCGGAAGTGTTTTGACACTTGTGTTTTTTTCCAGATTTTTTTTTTTTTTTTTTAGGGTTAGGCTTAGTGTATACAAGTCTGCGGGTTAGGTTTAGGGTGAGGGTTTGAGATAGGTAGTAGTTGTAGTACTAAGACTGGTTAGGGTTAGTGTATACAAGTCTGCGGGTTAGGTTCAGGGTGAGGGTTTGAGATAGGTTGTAGTTGTAGTACTAAGACAAGTCTAAGTCCACATCAAGAAGGTTTTTTTTTTTTTTTTTTTTTTGGTTTAGTTTCTTTTTTTTTTTGAATTTTTTTTGATTTTTTTTTTTTTTTTTTTGATTTTCTTTTCTTTTTTTTTCTTTTTTTCTTTTTTTTTTAAATTTTTTTTCTTTTTTTGCATGTTTCAAGTGATTTGGGATCGACTGGTAATAGTCCCCAGTGCACTTATTTTGGTGTCCCCAAGCTCTGGGACTTAGTAAAATTTACCCCAGACCTTAGGAGTGTCGTAGAGCGACGGGACCAATTCCATTAAATCCGGCATGAAAAAGTGATTCAGAAAATGTGTTGTTTGAAAAAAAAAAATAATAATTGAGCTCTAGGGGCTGAAAAAACGTGTCTCTTTTGATTTGGCGGAGAGTTAGCAGTGTCGGAGAGCTACGAAACCACTTCCATCGGATTCGGGACGCTTCAAACATTTAGAAACAGTCTTGTTTGTGAAGACAGCAATTTTTTTGAATATCTTATTGAATTTTAAAGCTGCAAGGCCGCAAAATAAAGCCTAAAATGTCAACGCTTGACCTTTGGGTCTTCGGAGAGTCTTTGAGCGTCGGGAGTTGGCTCCCTAGACTCACTTTTTCCCGCTGAATACAGCCGTGGTGGTCTCGTGTCTCTACGATGTCGGGAAGTGGGTGTAATAGCCACTTAGCCGCCAGAAAACTTCTGTAAAAAACCGAGACCATTTTCCGACTCAGAACGACGAGGCGGACGCGCTGATATGTGTTTCCCAGCACACGGACTTACGGTTCTCTTAATTGGCTAGGGTTAGGGTTAGTTTTCAACGCGCGATAGCTCTTGAACGATACGTCCGTCAGACAAGTAATTGACGTTGGCGTTTCCAGCTTTCCGAGGCCTACGATCTGATATGTCCGCCATTGTCGTGCGACCCCCGTAGCCCCTAACCCTAACCCTAGATAACCCTAGTTTTACCTGATCGAAAGGCTTATAGGGTTACCGATGCTAAGAATGTGTTTTTGGTTGAAATGCTAAACTTAAAATTGAGTACCAGAAGCGAGCCACATATCATCGCGTTCGTCTTATCGATGGCTACGCGTGGACGTGACTAACTTTTATTTCTGACCTTTGTGGGAGGAGCTATCGCACTTTAAAGGCTAACCCTAGGGTTAGGAACCGTGCGACCGTGTGCGGAGAGACACATATCCAAATGTCCGTCTCGACAAGCTATATAACATACTAAAAGATGGGACCGTGTCGACCTTTGTGGGAGGAGCTATCGCACTTTAAAGGCTAACCCTAGGGTTAGGAACCGTGCGACCGTGTGCGGAGAGACACATATCCAAATGTCCGTCTCGACAAGCTATATAACATACTAAAAGATGGGACCGTGTCGACCTTTGTGGGAGGAGCTATCGCACTTTAAAGGCTAACCCTAGGGTTAGGAACCGTGCGACCGTGTGCGGAGAGACACATATCCAAATGTCCGTCTCGACAAGCTATATAACATACTAAAAGATGGGACCGTGTCGACCTTTGTGGGAGGAGCTATCGCACTTTAAAGGGTTAGGGTTAGGGTTAGGGTTAGGGCAATGGGGGTTCGCAAGATTACCGGTAATCTTACCGATAAGACCCAGGAGCCTCTGAACGTCCAGGACACAAGTATGAGACATCTAAAATTCCGTAATGGCGACCCGATTCGGAATCTGTTGTCCTCATTGATTTCTGAGCTTCCTAGCGGCAACAGCGCCACCATTTGTCTGCCATTAAAATTGCACAAAAAAATTCAAAAAAAAAAAAACTTTTGCCTACGTACTAAGTAGGCCACTGCGAATCTTTTTCCCTCTTGAGAGTTTTGTCTAAAATGTCCAGAAGGGGGCGCAACAGCGAACCCGGAAGTGTTTTGACACTTGTGTTATTTTCAAGATTTAGGGTTAGGTAATGGGGGTTCTACCGATAAGACTCAGGAGCCTCTGAGAGTCCAAAACACAAGTATGAGACATCAAAAATTCCGTAATGGCGACCCGATTCGGAATCTGTTGTCCTCATTGATTTCTGAGCTTCCTAGCGGCAACAGCGCCACCATTTGTCTGCCATTGAAATTGCACAAAAAAATTCAAAAAAAAAAAAACTTTTGCCTACGTACTAAGTAGGCCACTGCGAATCTTTTTCCCTCTTGAGAGTTTTGTCTAAAATGTCCAGAAGGGGGCGCAAAGCGAACCCGGAAGTGTTTTGACACTAAGAATGTGTTTTTGGTTGAAATGCTAAACTTAAAATTGAGTACCAGAAGCGAGCCACATATCATCGCGTTCGTCTTATCGATGGCTACGCGTGGACGTGACTAACTTTTATTTCTGACCTTTGTGGGAGGAGCTATCGCACTTTAAAGGCTAACCCTAGGGTTAGGAACCGTGCGACCGTGTGCGGAGAGACACATATCCAAATGTCCGTCTCGACAAGCTATATAACATACTAAAAGATGGGACCGTGTCGACCTTTGTGGGAGGAGCTATCGCACTTTAAAGGCTAACCCTAGGGTTAGGAACCGTGCGACCGTGTGCGGAGAGACACATATCCAAATGTCCGTCTCGACAAGCTATATAACATACTAAAAGATGGGACCGTGTCGACCTTTGTGGGAGGAGCTATCGCACTTTAAAGGGTTAGGGTTAGGGTTAGGGTTAGGCAATGGGGGTTCGCAAGATTACCGGTAATCTTACCGATAAGACCCAGGAGCCTCTGAACGTCCAGGACACAAGTATGAGACATCTAAAATTCCGTAATGGCGACCCGATTCGGAATCTGTTGTCCTCATTGATTTCTGAGCTTCCTAGCGGCAACAGCGCCACCATTTGTCTGCCATTAAAATTGCACAAAAAAATTCAAAAAAAAAAAAACTTTTGCCTACGTACTAAGTAGGCCACTGCGAATCTTTTTCCCTCTTGAGAGTTTTGTCTAAAATGTCCAGAAGGGGGCGCAACAGCGAACCCGGAAGTGTTTTGACACTTGTGTTATTTTCAAGATTTAGGGTTAGGTAATGGGGGTTCTACCGATAAGACTCAGGAGCCTCTGAGAGTCCAAAACACAAGTATGAGACATCAAAAATTCCGTAATGGCGACCCGATTCGGAATCTGTTGTCCTCATTGATTTCTGAGCTTCCTAGCGGCAACAGCGCCACCATTTGTCTGCCATTGAAATTGCACAAAAAAATTCAAAAAAAAAAAAACTTTTGCCTACGTACTAAGTAGGCCACTGCGAATCTTTTTCCCTCTTGAGAGTTTTGTCTAAAATGTCCAGAAGGGGGCGCAAAGCGAACCCGGAAGTGTTTTGACACTAAGAATGTGTTTTTGGTTGAAATGCTAAACTTAAAATTGAGTACCAGAAGCGAGCCACATATCATCGCGTTCGTCTTATCGATGGCTACGCGTGGACGTGACTAACTTTTATTTCTGACCTTTGTGGGAGGAGCTATCGCACTTTAAAGGCTAACCCTAGGGTTAGGAACCGTGCGACCGTGTGCGGAGAGACACATATCCAAATGTCCGTCTCGACAAGCTATATAACATACTAAAAGATGGGACCGTGTCGACCTTTGTGGGAGGAGCTATCGCACTTTAAAGGCTAACCCTAGGGTTAGGAACCGTGCGACCGTGTGCGGAGAGACACATATCCAAATGTCCGTCTCGACAAGCTATATAACATACTAAAAGATGGGACCGTGTCGACCTTTGTGGGAGGAGCTATCGCACTTTAAAGGCTAACCCTAAGGTTAGGAACCGTGCGACCGTGTGCGGAGAGACACATATCCAAATGTCCGTCTCGACAAGCTATATAACATACTAAAAGATGGGACCGTGTCGACCTTTGTGGGAGGAGCTATCGCACTTTAAAGGCTAACCCTAGGGTTAGGAACCGTGCGACCGTGTGCGGAGAGACACATATCCAAATGTCCGTCTCGACAAGCTATATAACATACTAAAAGATGGGACCGTGTCGACCTTTGTGGGAGGAGCTATCGCACTTTAAAGGGTTAGGGTTAGGGTTAGGGTTAGGCAATGGGGGTTCGCAAGATTACCGGTAATCTTACCGATAAGACCCAGGAGCCTCTGAACGTCCAGGACACAAGTATGAGACATCTAAAATTCCGTAATGGCGACCCGATTCGGAATCTGTTGTCCTCATTGATTTCTGAGCTTCCTAGCGGCAACAGCGCCACCATTTGTCTGCCATTAAAATTGCACAAAAAAATTCAAAAAAAAAAAAACTTTTGCCTACGTACTAAGTAGGCCACTGCGAATCTTTTTCCCTCTTGAGAGTTTTGTCTAAAATGTCCAGAAGGGGGCGCAACAGCGAACCCGGAAGTGTTTTGACACTTGTGTTATTTTCAAGATTTAGGGTTAGGTAATGGGGGTTCTACCGATAAGACTCAGGAGCCTCTGAGAGTCCAAAACACAAGTATGAGACATCAAAAATTCCGTAATGGCGACCCGATTCGGAATCTGTTGTCCTCATTGATTTCTGAGCTTCCTAGCGGCAACAGCGCCACCATTTGTCTGCCATTGAAATTGCACAAAAAAATTCAAAAAAAAAAAAACTTTTGCCTACGTACTAAGTAGGCCACTGCGAATCTTTTTCCCTCTTGAGAGTTTTGTCTAAAATGTCCAGAAGGGGGCGCAAAGCGAACCCGGAAGTGTTTTGACACTAAGAATGTGTTTTTGGTTGAAATGCTAAACTTAAAATTGAGTACCAGAAGCGAGCCACATATCATCGCGTTCGTCTTATCGATGGCTACGCGTGGACGTGACTAACTTTTATTTCTGACCTTTGTGGGAGGAGCTATCGCACTTTAAAGGCTAACCCTAGGGTTAGGAACCGTGCGACCGTGTGCGGAGAGACACATATCCAAATGTCCGTCTCGACAAGCTATATAACATACTAAAAGATGGGACCGTGTCGACCTTTGTGGGAGGAGCTATCGCACTTTAAAGGCTAACCCTAGGGTTAGGAACCGTGCGACCGTGTGCGGAGAGACACATATCCAAATGTCCGTCTCGACAAGCTATATAACATACTAAAAGATGGGACCGTGTCGACCTTTGTGGGAGGAGCTATCGCACTTTAAAGGGTTAGGGTTAGGGTTAGGGTTAGGCAATGGGGGTTCGCAAGATTACCGGTAATCTTACCGATAAGACCCAGGAGCCTCTGAACGTCCAGGACACAAGTATGAGACATCTAAAATTCCGTAATGGCGACCCGATTCGGAATCTGTTGTCCTCATTGATTTCTGAGCTTCCTAGCGGCAACAGCGCCACCATTTGTCTGCCATTAAAATTGCACAAAAAAATTCAAAAAAAAAAAAACTTTTGCCTACGTACTAAGTAGGCCACTGCGAATCTTTTTCCCTCTTGAGAGTTTTGTCTAAAATGTCCAGAAGGGGGCGCAACAGCGAACCCGGAAGTGTTTTGACACTTGTGTTATTTTCAAGATTTAGGGTTAGGTAATGGGGGTTCTACCGATAAGACTCAGGAGCCTCTGAGAGTCCAAAACACAAGTATGAGACATCAAAAATTCCGTAATGGCGACCCGATTCGGAATCTGTTGTCCTCATTGATTTCTGAGCTTCCTAGCGGCAACAGCGCCACCATTTGTCTGCCATTGAAATTGCACAAAAAAATTCAAAAAAAAAAAAACTTTTGCCTACGTACTAAGTAGGCCACTGCGAATCTTTTTCCCTCTTGAGAGTTTTGTCTAAAATGTCCAGAAGGGGGCGCAAAGCGAACCCGGAAGTGTTTTGACACTAAGAATGTGTTTTTGGTTGAAATGCTAAACTTAAAATTGAGTACCAGAAGCGAGCCACATATCATCGCGTTCGTCTTATCGATGGCTACGCGTGGACGTGACTAACTTTTATTTCTGACCTTTGTGGGAGGAGCTATCGCACTTTAAAGGCTAACCCTAGGGTTAGGAACCGTGCGACCGTGTGCGGAGAGACACATATCCAAATGTCCGTCTCGACAAGCTATATAACATACTAAAAGATGGGACCGTGTCGACCTTTGTGGGAGGAGCTATCGCACTTTAAAGGCTAACCCTAGGGTTAGGAACCGTGCGACCGTGTGCGGAGAGACACATATCCAAATGTCCGTCTCGACAAGCTATATAACATACTAAAAGATGGGACCGTGTCGACCTTTGTGGGAGGAGCTATCGCACTTTAAAGGCTAACCCTAAGGTTAGGAACCGTGCGACCGTGTGCGGAGAGACACATATCCAAATGTCCGTCTCGACAAGCTATATAACATACTAAAAGATGGGACCGTGTCGACCTTTGTGGGAGGAGCTATCGCACTTTAAAGGCTAACCCTAGGGTTAGGAACCGTGCGACCGTGTGCGGAGAGACACATATCCAAATGTCCGTCTCGACAAGCTATATAACATACTAAAAGATGGGACCGTGTCGACCTTTGTGGGAGGAGCTATCGCACTTTAAAGGGTTAGGGTTAGGGTTAGGGTTAGGCAATGGGGGTTCGCAAGATTACCGGTAATCTTACCGATAAGACCCAGGAGCCTCTGAACGTCCAGGACACAAGTATGAGACATCTAAAATTCCGTAATGGCGACCCGATTCGGAATCTGTTGTCCTCATTGATTTCTGAGCTTCCTAGCGGCAACAGCGCCACCATTTGTCTGCCATTAAAATTGCACAAAAAAATTCAAAAAAAAAAAAACTTTTGCCTACGTACTAAGTAGGCCACTGCGAATCTTTTTCCCTCTTGAGAGTTTTGTCTAAAATGTCCAGAAGGGGGCGCAACAGCGAACCCGGAAGTGTTTTGACACTTGTGTTATTTTCAAGATTTAGGGTTAGGTAATGGGGGTTCTACCGATAAGACTCAGGAGCCTCTGAGAGTCCAAAACACAAGTATGAGACATCAAAAATTCCGTAATGGCGACCCGATTCGGAATCTGTTGTCCTCATTGATTTCTGAGCTTCCTAGCGGCAACAGCGCCACCATTTGTCTGCCATTGAAATTGCACAAAAAAATTCAAAAAAAAAAAAACTTTTGCCTACGTACTAAGTAGGCCACTGCGAATCTTTTTCCCTCTTGAGAGTTTTGTCTAAAATGTCCAGAAGGGGGCGCAAAGCGAACCCGGAAGTGTTTTGACACTAAGAATGTGTTTTTGGTTGAAATGCTAAACTTAAAATTGAGTACCAGAAGCGAGCCACATATCATCGCGTTCGTCTTATCGATGGCTACGCGTGGACGTGACTAACTTTTATTTCTGACCTTTGTGGGAGGAGCTATCGCACTTTAAAGGCTAACCCTAGGGTTAGGAACCGTGCGACCGTGTGCGGAGAGACACATATCCAAATGTCCGTCTCGACAAGCTATATAACATACTAAAAGATGGGACCGTGTCGACCTTTGTGGGAGGAGCTATCGCACTTTAAAGGCTAACCCTAGGGTTAGGAACCGTGCGACCGTGTGCGGAGAGACACATATCCAAATGTCCGTCTCGACAAGCTATATAACATACTAAAAGATGGGACCGTGTCGACCTTTGTGGGAGGAGCTATCGCACTTTAAAGGCTAACCCTAAGGTTAGGAACCGTGCGACCGTGTGCGGAGAGACACATATCCAAATGTCCGTCTCGACAAGCTATATAACATACTAAAAGATGGGACCGTGTCGACCTTTGTGGGAGGAGCTATCGCACTTTAAAGGCTAACCCTAGGGTTAGGAACCGTGCGACCGTGTGCGGAGAGACACATATCCAAATGTCCGTCTCGACAAGCTATATAACATACTAAAAGATGGGACCGTGTCGACCTTTGTGGGAGGAGCTATCGCACTTTAAAGGGTTAGGGTTAGGGTTAGGGTTAGGCAATGGGGGTTCGCAAGATTACCGGTAATCTTACCGATAAGACCCAGGAGCCTCTGAACGTCCAGGACACAAGTATGAGACATCTAAAATTCCGTAATGGCGACCCGATTCGGAATCTGTTGTCCTCATTGATTTCTGAGCTTCCTAGCGGCAACAGCGCCACCATTTGTCTGCCATTAAAATTGCACAAAAAAATTCAAAAAAAAAAAAACTTTTGCCTACGTACTAAGTAGGCCACTGCGAATCTTTTTCCCTCTTGAGAGTTTTGTCTAAAATGTCCAGAAGGGGGCGCAACAGCGAACCCGGAAGTGTTTTGACACTTGTGTTATTTTCAAGATTTAGGGTTAGGTAATGGGGGTTCTACCGATAAGACTCAGGAGCCTCTGAGAGTCCAAAACACAAGTATGAGACATCAAAAATTCCGTAATGGCGACCCGATTCGGAATCTGTTGTCCTCATTGATTTCTGAGCTTCCTAGCGGCAACAGCGCCACCATTTGTCTGCCATTGAAATTGCACAAAAAAATTCAAAAAAAAAAAAACTTTTGCCTACGTACTAAGTAGGCCACTGCGAATCTTTTTCCCTCTTGAGAGTTTTGTCTAAAATGTCCAGAAGGGGGCGCAAAGCGAACCCGGAAGTGTTTTGACACTAAGAATGTGTTTTTGGTTGAAATGCTAAACTTAAAATTGAGTACCAGAAGCGAGCCACATATCATCGCGTTCGTCTTATCGATGGCTACGCGTGGACGTGACTAACTTTTATTTCTGACCTTTGTGGGAGGAGCTATCGCACTTTAAAGGCTAACCCTAGGGTTAGGAACCGTGCGACCGTGTGCGGAGAGACACATATCCAAATGTCCGTCTCGACAAGCTATATAACATACTAAAAGATGGGACCGTGTCGACCTTTGTGGGAGGAGCTATCGCACTTTAAAGGCTAACCCTAGGGTTAGGAACCGTGCGACCGTGTGCGGAGAGACACATATCCAAATGTCCGTCTCGACAAGCTATATAACATACTAAAAGATGGGACCGTGTCGACCTTTGTGGGAGGAGCTATCGCACTTTAAAGGGTTAGGGTTAGGGTTAGGGTTAGGCAATGGGGGTTCGCAAGATTACCGGTAATCTTACCGATAAGACCCAGGAGCCTCTGAACGTCCAGGACACAAGTATGAGACATCTAAAATTCCGTAATGGCGACCCGATTCGGAATCTGTTGTCCTCATTGATTTCTGAGCTTCCTAGCGGCAACAGCGCCAACATTTGTCTGCCATTAAAATTGCACAAAAAAATTCAAAAAAAAAAAAACTTTTGCCTACGTACTAAGTAGGCCACTGCGAATCTTTTTCCCTCTTGAGAGTTTTGTCTAAAATGTCCAGAAGGGGGCGCAACAGCGAACCCGGAAGTGTTTTGACACTTGTGTTATTTTCAAGATTTAGGGTTAGGTAATGGGGGTTCTACCGATAAGACTCAGGAGCCTCTGAGAGTCCAAAACACAAGTATGAGACATCAAAAATTCCGTAATGGCGACCCGATTCGGAATCTGTTGTCCTCATTGATTTCTGAGCTTCCTAGCGGCAACAGCGCCACCATTTGTCTGCCATTGAAATTGCACAAAAAAATTCAAAAAAAAAAAAACTTTTGCCTACGTACTAAGTAGGCCACTGCGAATCTTTTTCCCTCTTGAGAGTTTTGTCTAAAATGTCCAGAAGGGGGCGCAAAGCGAACCCGGAAGTGTTTTGACACTAAGAATGTGTTTTTGGTTGAAATGCTAAACTTAAAATTGAGTACCAGAAGCGAGCCACATATCATCGCGTTCGTCTTATCGATGGCTACGCGTGGACGTGACTAACTTTTATTTCTGACCTTTGTGGGAGGAGCTATCGCACTTTAAAGGCTAACCCTAGGGTTAGGAACCGTGCGACCGTGTGCGGAGAGACACATATCCAAATGTCCGTCTCGACAAGCTATATAACATACTAAAAGATGGGACCGTGTCGACCTTTGTGGGAGGAGCTATCGCACTTTAAAGGCTAACCCTAGGGTTAGGAACCGTGCGACCGTGTGCGGAGAGACACATATCCAAATGTCCGTCTCGACAAGCTATATAACATACTAAAAGATGGGACCGTGTCGACCTTTGTGGGAGGAGCTATCGCACTTTAAAGGCTAACCCTAAGGTTAGGAACCGTGCGACCGTGTGCGGAGAGACACATATCCAAATGTCCGTCTCGACAAGCTATATAACATACTAAAAGATGGGACCGTGTCGACCTTTGTGGGAGGAGCTATCGCACTTTAAAGGCTAACCCTAGGGTTAGGAACCGTGCGACCGTGTGCGGAGAGACACATATCCAAATGTCCGTCTCGACAAGCTATATAACATACTAAAAGATGGGACCGTGTCGACCTTTGTGGGAGGAGCTATCGCACTTTAAAGGGTTAGGGTTAGGGTCAGGGTTAGGCAATGGGGGTTCGCAAGATTACCGGTAATCTTACCGATAAGACCCAGGAGCCTCTGAACGTCCAGGACACAAGTATGAGACATCTAAAATTCCGTAATGGCGACCCGATTCGGAATCTGTTGTCCTCATTGATTTCTGAGCTTCCTAGCGGCAACAGCGCCACCATTTGTCTGCCATTAAAATTGCACAAAAAAATTCAAAAAAAAAAAAACTTTTGCCTACGTACTAAGTAGGCCACTGCGAATCTTTTTCCCTCTTGAGAGTTTTGTCTAAAATGTCCAGAAGGGGGCGCAACAGCGAACCCGGAAGTGTTTTGACACTTGTGTTATTTTCAAGATTTAGGGTTAGGTAATGGGGGTTCTACCGATAAGACTCAGGAGCCTCTGAGAGTCCAAAACACAAGTATGAGACATCAAAAATTCCGTAATGGCGACCCGATTCGGAATCTGTTGTCCTCATTGATTTCTGAGCTTCCTAGCGGCAACAGCGCCACCATTTGTCTGCCATTGAAATTGCACAAAAAAATTCAAAAAAAAAAAAACTTTTGCCTACGTACTAAGTAGGCCACTGCGAATCTTTTTCCCTCTTGAGAGTTTTGTCTAAAATGTCCAGAAGGGGGCGCAAAGCGAACCCGGAAGTGTTTTGACACTAAGAATGTGTTTTTGGTTGAAATGCTAAACTTAAAATTGAGTACCAGAAGCGAGCCACATATCATCGCGTTCGTCTTATCGATGGCTACGCGTGGACGTGACTAACTTTTATTTCTGACCTTTGTGGGAGGAGCTATCGCACTTTAAAGGCTAACCCTAGGGTTAGGAACCGTGCGACCGTGTGCGGAGAGACACATATCCAAATGTCCGTCTCGACAAGCTATATAACATACTAAAAGATGGGACCGTGTCGACCTTTGTGGGAGGAGCTATCGCACTTTAAAGGCTAACCCTAGGGTTAGGAACCGTGCGACCGTGTGCGGAGAGACACATATCCAAATGTCCGTCTCGACAAGCTATATAACATACTAAAAGATGGGACCGTGTCGACCTTTGTGGGAGGAGCTATCGCACTTTAAAGGCTAACCCTAGGGTTAGGAACCGTGCGACCGTGTGCGGAGAGACACATATCCAAATGTCCGTCTCGACAAGCTATATAACATACTAAAAGATGGGACCGTGTCGACCTTTGTGGGAGGAGCTATCGCACTTTAAAGGGTTAGGGTTAGGGTTAGGGTTAGGCAATGGGGGTTCGCAAGATTACCGGTAATCTTACCGATAAGACCCAGGAGCCTCTGAACGTCCAGGACACAAGTATGAGACATCTAAAATTCCGTAATGGCGACCCGATTCGGAATCTGTTGTCCTCATTGATTTCTGAGCTTCCTAGCGGCAACAGCGCCACCATTTGTCTGCCATTAAAATTGCACAAAAAAATTCAAAAAAAAAAAAACTTTTGCCTACGTACTAAGTAGGCCACTGCGAATCTTTTTCCCTCTTGAGAGTTTTGTCTAAAATGTCCAGAAGGGGGCGCAACAGCGAACCCGGAAGTGTTTTGACACTTGTGTTATTTTCAAGATTTAGGGTTAGGTAATGGGGGTTCTACCGATAAGACTCAGGAGCCTCTGAGAGTCCAAAACACAAGTATGAGACATCAAAAATTCCGTAATGGCGACCCGATTCGGAATCTGTTGTCCTCATTGATTTCTGAGCTTCCTAGCGGCAACAGCGCCACCATTTGTCTGCCATTGAAATTGCACAAAAAAATTCAAAAAAAAAAAAACTTTTGCCTACGTACTAAGTAGGCCACTGCGAATCTTTTTCCCTCTTGAGAGTTTTGTCTAAAATGTCCAGAAGGGGGCGCAAAGCGAACCCGGAAGTGTTTTGACACTAAGAATGTGTTTTTGGTTGAAATGCTAAACTTAAAATTGAGTACCAGAAGCGAGCCACATATCATCGCGTTCGTCTTATCGATGGCTACGCGTGGACGTGACTAACTTTTATTTCTGACCTTTGTGGGAGGAGCTATCGCACTTTAAAGGCTAACCCTAGGGTTAGGAACCGTGCGACCGTGTGCGGAGAGACACATATCCAAATGTCCGTCTCGACAAGCTATATAACATACTAAAAGATGGGACCGTGTCGACCTTTGTGGGAGGAGCTATCGCACTTTAAAGGCTAACCCTAGGGTTAGGAACCGTGCGACCGTGTGCGGAGAGACACATATCCAAATGTCCGTCTCGACAAGCTATATAACATACTAAAAGATGGGACCGTGTCGACCTTTGTGGGAGGAGCTATCGCACTTTAAAGGCTAACCCTAGGGTTAGGAACCGTGCGACCGTGTGCGGAGAGACACATATCCAAATGTCCGTCTCGACAAGCTATATAACATACTAAAAGATGGGACCGTGTCGACCTTTGTGGGAGGAGCTATCGCACTTTAAAGGGTTAGGGTTAGGGTTAGGGTTAGGCAATGGGGGTTCGCAAGATTACCGGTAATCTTACCGATAAGACCCAGGAGCCTCTGAACGTCCAGGACACAAGTATGAGACATCTAAAATTCCGTAATGGCGACCCGATTCGGAATCTGTTGTCCTCATTGATTTCTGAGCTTCCTAGCGGCAACAGCGCCACCATTTGTCTGCCATTAAAATTGCACAAAAAAATTCAAAAAAAAAAAAACTTTTGCCTACGTACTAAGTAGGCCACTGCGAATCTTTTTCCCTCTTGAGAGTTTTGTCTAAAATGTCCAGAAGGGGGCGCAACAGCGAACCCGGAAGTGTTTTGACACTTGTGTTATTTTCAAGATTTAGGGTTAGGTAATGGGGGTTCTACCGATAAGACTCAGGAGCCTCTGAGAGTCCAAAACACAAGTATGAGACATCAAAAATTCCGTAATGGCGACCCGATTCGGAATCTGTTGTCCTCATTGATTTCTGAGCTTCCTAGCGGCAACAGCGCCACCATTTGTCTGCCATTGAAATTGCACAAAAAAATTCAAAAAAAAAAAAACTTTTGCCTACGTACTAAGTAGGCCACTGCGAATCTTTTTCCCTCTTGAGAGTTTTGTCTAAAATGTCCAGAAGGGGGCGCAAAGCGAACCCGGAAGTGTTTTGACACTAAGAATGTGTTTTTGGTTGAAATGCTAAACTTAAAATTGAGTACCAGAAGCGAGCCACATATCATCGCGTTCGTCTTATCGATGGCTACGCGTGGACGTGACTAACTTTTATTTCTGACCTTTGTGGGAGGAGCTATCGCACTTTAAAGGCTAACCCTAGGGTTAGGAACCGTGCGACCGTGTGCGGAGAGACACATATCCAAATGTCCGTCTCGACAAGCTATATAACATACTAAAAGATGGGACCGTGTCGACCTTTGTGGGAGGAGCTATCGCACTTTAAAGGCTAACCCTAGGGTTAGGAACCGTGCGACCGTGTGCGGAGAGACACATATCCAAATGTCCGTCTCGACAAGCTATATAACATACTAAAAGATGGGACCGTGTCGACCTTTGTGGGAGGAGCTATCGCACTTTAAAGGCTAACCCTAGGGTTAGGAACCGTGCGACCGTGTGCGGAGAGACACATATCCAAATGTCCGTCTCGACAAGCTATATAACATACTAAAAGATGGGACCGTGTCGACCTTTGTGGGAGGAGCTATCGCACTTTAAAGGGTTAGGGTTAGGGTTAGGGTTAGGCAATGGGGGTTCGCAAGATTACCGGTAATCTTACCGATAAGACCCAGGAGCCTCTGAACGTCCAGGACACAAGTATGAGACATCTAAAATTCCGTAATGGCGACCCGATTCGGAATCTGTTGTCCTCATTGATTTCTGAGCTTCCTAGCGGCAACAGCGCCACCATTTGTCTGCCATTAAAATTGCACAAAAAAATTCAAAAAAAAAAAAACTTTTGCCTACGTACTAAGTAGGCCACTGCGAATCTTTTTCCCTCTTGAGAGTTTTGTCTAAAATGTCCAGAAGGGGGCGCAACAGCGAACCCGGAAGTGTTTTGACACTTGTGTTATTTTCAAGATTTAGGGTTAGGTAATGGGGGTTCTACCGATAAGACTCAGGAGCCTCTGAGAGTCCAAAACACAAGTATGAGACATCAAAAATTCCGTAATGGCGACCCGATTCGGAATCTGTTGTCCTCATTGATTTCTGAGCTTCCTAGCGGCAACAGCGCCACCATTTGTCTGCCATTGAAATTGCACAAAAAAATTCAAAAAAAAAAAAACTTTTGCCTACGTACTAAGTAGGCCACTGCGAATCTTTTTCCCTCTTGAGAGTTTTGTCTAAAATGTCCAGAAGGGGGCGCAAAGCGAACCCGGAAGTGTTTTGACACTAAGAATGTGTTTTTGGTTGAAATGCTAAACTTAAAATTGAGTACCAGAAGCGAGCCACATATCATCGCGTTCGTCTTATCGATGGCTACGCGTGGACGTGACTAACTTTTATTTCTGACCTTTGTGGGAGGAGCTATCGCACTTTAAAGGCTAACCCTAGGGTTAGGAACCGTGCGACCGTGTGCGGAGAGACACATATCCAAATGTCCGTCTCGACAAGCTATATAACATACTAAAAGATGGGACCGTGTCGACCTTTGTGGGAGGAGCTATCGCACTTTAAAGGCTAACCCTAGGGTTAGGAACCGTGCGACCGTGTGCGGAGAGACACATATCCAAATGTCCGTCTCGACAAGCTATATAACATACTAAAAGATGGGACCGTGTCGACCTTTGTGGGAGGAGCTATCGCACTTTAAAGGCTAACCCTAAGGTTAGGAACCGTGCGACCGTGTGCGGAGAGACACATATCCAAATGTCCGTCTCGACAAGCTATATAACATACTAAAAGATGGGACCGTGTCGACCTTTGTGGGAGGAGCTATCGCACTTTAAAGGCTAACCCTAGGGTTAGGAACCGTGCGACCGTGTGCGGAGAGACACATATCCAAATGTCCGTCTCGACAAGCTATATAACATACTAAAAGATGGGACCGTGTCGACCTTTGTGGGAGGAGCTATCGCACTTTAAAGGGTTAGGGTTAGGGTTAGGGTTAGGCAATGGGGGTTCGCAAGATTACCGGTAATCTTACCGATAAGACCCAGGAGCCTCTGAACGTCCAGGACACAAGTATGAGACATCTAAAATTCCGTAATGGCGACCCGATTCGGAATCTGTTGTCCTCATTGATTTCTGAGCTTCCTAGCGGCAACAGCGCCACCATTTGTCTGCCATTAAAATTGCACAAAAAAATTCAAAAAAAAAAAAACTTTTGCCTACGTACTAAGTAGGCCACTGCGAATCTTTTTCCCTCTTGAGAGTTTTGTCTAAAATGTCCAGAAGGGGGCGCAACAGCGAACCCGGAAGTGTTTTGACACTTGTGTTATTTTCAAGATTTAGGGTTAGGTAATGGGGGTTCTACCGATAAGACTCAGGAGCCTCTGAGAGTCCAAAACACAAGTATGAGACATCAAAAATTCCGTAATGGCGACCCGATTCGGAATCTGTTGTCCTCATTGATTTCTGAGCTTCCTAGCGGCAACAGCGCCACCATTTGTCTGCCATTGAAATTGCACAAAAAAATTCAAAAAAAAAAAAAATTTTGCCTACGTACTAAGTAGGCCACTGCGAATCTTTTTCCCTCTTGAGAGTTTTGTCTAAAATGTCCAGAAGGGGGCGCAAAGCGAACCCGGAAGTGTTTTGACACTAAGAATGTGTTTTTGGTTGAAATGCTAAACTTAAAATTGAGTACCAGAAGCGAGCCACATATCATCGCGTTCGTCTTATCGATGGCTACGCGTGGACGTGACTAACTTTTATTTCTGACCTTTGTGGGAGGAGCTATCGCACTTTAAAGGCTAACCCTAGGGTTAGGAACCGTGCGACCGTGTGCGGAGAGACACATATCCAAATGTCCGTCTCGACAAGCTATATAACATACTAAAAGATGGGACCGTGTCGACCTTTGTGGGAGGAGCTATCGCACTTTAAAGGCTAACCCTAGGGTTAGGAACCGTGCGACCGTGTGCGGAGAGACACATATCCAAATGTCCGTCTCGACAAGCTATATAACATACTAAAAGATGGGACCGTGTCGACCTTTGTGGGAGGAGCTATCGCACTTTAAAGGCTAACCCTAGGGTTAGGAACCGTGCGACCGTGTGCGGAGAGACACATATCCAAATGTCCGTCTCGACAAGCTATATAACATACTAAAAGATGGGACCGTGTCGACCTTTGTGGGAGGAGCTATCGCACTTTAAAGGGTTAGGGTTAGGGTCAGGGTTAGGCAATGGGGGTTCGCAAGATTACCGGTAATCTTACCGATAAGACCCAGGAGCCTCTGAACGTCCAGGACACAAGTATGAGACATCTAAAATTCCGTAATGGCGACCCGATTCGGAATCTGTTGTCCTCATTGATTTCTGAGCTTCCTAGCGGCAACAGCGCCACCATTTGTCTGCCATTAAAATTGCACAAAAAAATTCAAAAAAAAAAAAACTTTTGCCTACGTACTAAGTAGGCCACTGCGAATCTTTTTCCCTCTTGAGAGTTTTGTCTAAAATGTCCAGAAGGGGGCGCAACAGCGAACCCGGAAGTGTTTTGACACTTGTGTTATTTTCAAGATTTAGGGTTAGGTAATGGGGGTTCTACCGATAAGACTCAGGAGCCTCTGAGAGTCCAAAACACAAGTATGAGACATCAAAAATTCCGTAATGGCGACCCGATTCGGAATCTGTTGTCCTCATTGATTTCTGAGCTTCCTAGCGGCAACAGCGCCACCATTTGTCTGCCATTGAAATTGCACAAAAAAATTCAAAAAAAAAAAAACTTTTGCCTACGTACTAAGTAGGCCACTGCGAATCTTTTTCCCTCTTGAGAGTTTTGTCTAAAATGTCCAGAAGGGGGCGCAAAGCGAACCCGGAAGTGTTTTGACACTAAGAATGTGTTTTTGGTTGAAATGCTAAACTTAAAATTGAGTACCAGAAGCGAGCCACATATCATCGCGTTCGTCTTATCGATGGCTACGCGTGGACGTGACTAACTTTTATTTCTGACCTTTGTGGGAGGAGCTATCGCACTTTAAAGGCTAACCCTAGGGTTAGGAACCGTGCGACCGTGTGCGGAGAGACACATATCCAAATGTCCGTCTCGACAAGCTATATAACATACTAAAAGATGGGACCGTGTCGACCTTTGTGGGAGGAGCTATCGCACTTTAAAGGCTAACCCTAGGGTTAGGAACCGTGCGACCGTGTGCGGAGAGACACATATCCAAATGTCCGTCTCGACAAGCTATATAACATACTAAAAGATGGGACCGTGTCGACCTTTGTGGGAGGAGCTATCGCACTTTAAAGGCTAACCCTAGGGTTAGGAACCGTGCGACCGTGTGCGGAGAGACACATATCCAAATGTCCGTCTCGACAAGCTATATAACATACTAAAAGATGGGACCGTGTCGACCTTTGTGGGAGGAGCTATCGCACTTTAAAGGGTTAGGGTTAGGGTTAGGGTTAGGCAATGGGGGTTCGCAAGATTACCGGTAATCTTACCGATAAGACCCAGGAGCCTCTGAACGTCCAGGACACAAGTATGAGACATCTAAAATTCCGTAATGGCGACCCGATTCGGAATCTGTTGTCCTCATTGATTTCTGAGCTTCCTAGCGGCAACAGCGCCACCATTTGTCTGCCATTAAAATTGCACAAAAAAATTCAAAAAAAAAAAAACTTTTGCCTACGTACTAAGTAGGCCACTGCGAATCTTTTTCCCTCTTGAGAGTTTTGTCTAAAATGTCCAGAAGGGGGCGCAACAGCGAACCCGGAAGTGTTTTGACACTTGTGTTATTTTCAAGATTTAGGGTTAGGTAATGGGGGTTCTACCGATAAGACTCAGGAGCCTCTGAGAGTCCAAAACACAAGTATGAGACATCAAAAATTCCGTAATGGCGACCCGATTCGGAATCTGTTGTCCTCATTGATTTCTGAGCTTCCTAGCGGCAACAGCGCCACCATTTGTCTGCCATTGAAATTGCACAAAAAAATTCAAAAAAAAAAAAACTTTTGCCTACGTACTAAGTAGGCCACTGCGAATCTTTTTCCCTCTTGAGAGTTTTGTCTAAAATGTCCAGAAGGGGG
The DNA here is from genome assembly GCF_963924005.1 of Protomyctophum bolini. NCBI lineage: Eukaryota > Metazoa > Chordata > Actinopteri > Myctophiformes > Myctophidae > Protomyctophum > Protomyctophum bolini. The sequence continues at coordinate 107,733 of NW_027665693.1, read as the reverse complement.
CGCAAAGCGAACCCGGAAGTGTTTTGACACTAAGAATGTGTTTTTGGTTGAAATGCTAAACTTAAAATTGAGTACCAGAAGCGAGCCACATATCATCGCGTTCGTCTTATCGATGGCTACGCGTGGACGTGACTAACTTTTATTTCTGACCTTTGTGGGAGGAGCTATCGCACTTTAAAGGCTAACCCTAGGGTTAGGAACCGTGCGACCGTGTGCGGAGAGACACATATCCAAATGTCCGTCTCGACAAGCTATATAACATACTAAAAGATGGGACCGTGTCGACCTTTGTGGGAGGAGCTATCGCACTTTAAAGGCTAACCCTAGGGTTAGGAACCGTGCGACCGTGTGCGGAGAGACACATATCCAAATGTCCGTCTCGACAAGCTATATAACATACTAAAAGATGGGACCGTGTCGACCTTTGTGGGAGGAGCTATCGCACTTTAAAGGCTAACCCTAGGGTTAGGAACCGTGCGACCGTGTGCGGAGAGACACATATCCAAATGTCCGTCTCGACAAGCTATATAACATACTAAAAGATGGGACCGTGTCGACCTTTGTGGGAGGAGCTATCGCACTTTAAAGGGTTAGGGTTAGGGTTAGGGTTAGGCAATGGGGGTTCGCAAGATTACCGGTAATCTTACCGATAAGACCCAGGAGCCTCTGAACGTCCAGGACACAAGTATGAGACATCTAAAATTCCGTAATGGCGACCCGATTCGGAATCTGTTGTCCTCATTGATTTCTGAGCTTCCTAGCGGCAACAGCGCCACCATTTGTCTGCCATTAAAATTGCACAAAAAAATTCAAAAAAAAAAAAACTTTTGCCTACGTACTAAGTAGGCCACTGCGAATCTTTTTCCCTCTTGAGAGTTTTGTCTAAAATGTCCAGAAGGGGGCGCAACAGCGAACCCGGAAGTGTTTTGACACTTGTGTTATTTTCAAGATTTAGGGTTAGGTAATGGGGGTTCTACCGATAAGACTCAGGAGCCTCTGAGAGTCCAAAACACAAGTATGAGACATCAAAAATTCCGTAATGGCGACCCGATTCGGAATCTGTTGTCCTCATTGATTTCTGAGCTTCCTAGCGGCAACAGCGCCACCATTTGTCTGCCATTGAAATTGCACAAAAAAATTCAAAAAAAAAAAAACTTTTGCCTACGTACTAAGTAGGCCACTGCGAATCTTTTTCCCTCTTGAGAGTTTTGTCTAAAATGTCCAGAAGGGGGCGCAAAGCGAACCCGGAAGTGTTTTGACACTAAGAATGTGTTTTTGGTTGAAATGCTAAACTTAAAATTGAGTACCAGAAGCGAGCCACATATCATCACGTTCGTCTTATCGATGGCTACGCGTGGACGTGACTAACTTTTATTTCTGACCTTTGTGGGAGGAGCTATCGCACTTTAAAGGCTAACCCTAGGGTTAGGAACCGTGCGACCGTGTGCGGAGAGACACATATCCAAATGTCCGTCTCGACAAGCTATATAACATACTAAAAGATGGGACCGTGTCGACCTTTGTGGGAGGAGCTATCGCACTTTAAAGGCTAACCCTAGGGTTAGGAACCGTGCGACCGTGTGCGGAGAGACACATATCCAAATGTCCGTCTCGACAAGCTATATAACATACTAAAAGATGGGACCGTGTCGACCTTTGTGGGAGGAGCTATCGCACTTTAAAGGCTAACCCTAGGGTTAGGAACCGTGCGACCGTGTGCGGAGAGACACATATCCAAATGTCCGTCTCGACAAGCTATATAACATACTAAAAGATGGGACCGTGTCGACCTTTGTGGGAGGAGCTATCGCACTTTAAAGGGTTAGGGTTAGGGTTAGGGTTAGGCAATGGGGGTTCGCAAGATTACCGGTAATCTTACCGATAAGACCCAGGAGCCTCTGAACGTCCAGGACACAAGTATGAGACATCTAAAATTCCGTAATGGCGACCCGATTCGGAATCTGTTGTCCTCATTGATTTCTGAGCTTCCTAGCGGCAACAGCGCCACCATTTGTCTGCCATTAAAATTGCACAAAAAAATTCAAAAAAAAAAAAACTTTTGCCTACGTACTAAGTAGGCCACTGCGAATCTTTTTCCCTCTTGAGAGTTTTGTCTAAAATGTCCAGAAGGGGGCGCAACAGCGAACCCGGAAGTGTTTTGACACGTGTTATTTTCAAGATTTAGGGTTAGGTAATGGGGGTTCTACCGATAAGACTCAGGAGCCTCTGAGAGTCCAAAACACAAGTATGAGACATCAAAAATTCCGTAATGGCGACCCGATTCGGAATCTGTTGTCCTCATTGATTTCTGAGCTTCCTAGCGGCAACAGCGCCACCATTTGTCTGCCATTGAAATTGCACAAAAAAATTCAAAAAAAAAAAAACTTTTGCCTACGTACTAAGTAGGCCACTGCGAATCTTTTTCCCTCTTGAGAGTTTTGTCTAAAATGTCCAGAAGGGGGCGCAAAGCGAACCCGGAAGTGTTTTGACACTAAGAATGTGTTTTTGGTTGAAATGCTAAACTTAAAATTGAGTACCAGAAGCGAGCCACATATCATCACGTTCGTCTTATCGATGGCTACGCGTGGACGTGACTAACTTTTATTTCTGACCTTTGTGGGAGGAGCTATCGCACTTTAAAGGCTAACCCTAGGGTTAGGAACCGTGCGACCGTGTGCGGAGAGACACATATCCAAATGTCCGTCTCGACAAGCTATATAACATACTAAAAGATGGGACCGTGTCGACCTTTGTGGGAGGAGCTATCGCACTTTAAAGGCTAACCCTAGGGTTAGGAACCGTGCGACCGTGTGCGGAGAGACACATATCCAAATGTCCGTCTCGACAAGCTATATAACATACTAAAAGATGGGACCGTGTCGACCTTTGTGGGAGGAGCTATCGCACTTTAAAGGCTAACCCTAGGGTTAGGAACCGTGCGACCGTGTGCGGAGAGACACATATCCAAATGTCCGTCTCGACAAGCTATATAACATACTAAAAGATGGGACCGTGTCGACCTTTGTGGGAGGAGCTATCGCACTTTAAAGGGTTAGGGTTAGGGTTAGGGTTAGGCAATGGGGGTTCGCAAGATTACCGGTAATCTTACCGATAAGACCCAGGAGCCTCTGAACGTCCAGGACACAAGTATGAGACATCTAAAATTCCGTAATGGCGACCCGATTCGGAATCTGTTGTCCTCATTGATTTCTGAGCTTCCTAGCGGCAACAGCGCCACCATTTGTCTGCCATTAAAATTGCACAAAAAAATTCAAAAAAAAAAAAACTTTTGCCTACGTACTAAGTAGGCCACTGCGAATCTTTTTCCCTCTTGAGAGTTTTGTCTAAAATGTCCAGAAGGGGGCGCAACAGCGAACCCGGAAGTGTTTTGACACGTGTTATTTTCAAGATTTAGGGTTAGGTAATGGGGGTTCTACCGATAAGACTCAGGAGCCTCTGAGAGTCCAAAACACAAGTATGAGACATCAAAAATTCCGTAATGGCGACCCGATTCGGAATCTGTTGTCCTCATTGATTTCTGAGCTTCCTAGCGGCAACAGCGCCACCATTTGTCTGCCATTGAAATTGCACAAAAAAATTCAAAAAAAAAAAAACTTTTGCCTACGTACTAAGTAGGCCACTGCGAATCTTTTTCCCTCTTGAGAGTTTTGTCTAAAATGTCCAGAAGGGGGCGCAAAGCGAACCCGGAAGTGTTTTGACACTTGTGTTTTTTTCCAGATTTTTTTTTTTTTTTTTTAGGGTTAGGCTTAGTGTATACAAGTCTGCGGGTTAGGTTTAGGGTGAGGGTTTGAGATAGGTAGTAGTTGTAGTACTAAGACTGGTTAGGGTTAGTGTATACAAGTCTGCGGGTTAGGTTCAGGGTGAGGGTTTGAGATAGGTTGTAGTTGTAGTACTAAGACAAGTCTAAGTCCACATCAAGAAGGTTTTTTTTTTTTTTTTTTTTTTGGTTTAGTTTCTTTTTTTTTTTTCTTTTTTTTTGATTTTTTTTTTTTTTTTTTGAATTTTTTTTCTTTTTTTTTCTTTTTTTCTTTTTTTCTTTTTTTTTTTTTTCTTTTTTGCATGTTTCAAGTGATTTGGGATCGACTGGTAATAGTCCCCAGTGCACTTATTTTGGTGTCCCCAAGCTCTGGGACTTAGTAAAATTTACCCCAGACCTTAGGAGTGTCGTAGAGCGACGGGACCAATTCCATTAAATCCGGCATGAAAAAGTGATTCAGAAAATGTGTTGTTTGAAAAAAAAAAATAATAATTGAGCTCTAGGGGCTGAAAAAACGTGTCTCTTTTGATTTGGCGGAGAGTTAGCAGTGTCGGAGAGCTACGAAACCACTTCCATCGGATTCGGGACGCTTCAAACATTTAGAAACAGTCTTGTTTGTGAAGACAGCAATTTTTTTGAATATCTTATTGAATTTTAAAGCTGCAAGGCCGCAAAATAAAGCCTAAAATGTCAACGCTTGACCTTTGGGTCTTCGGAGTGTCTTTGAGCGTCGGGAGTTGGCTCCCTAGACTCACTTTTTCCCGCTGAATACAGCCGTGGTGGTCTCGTGTCTCTACGATGTCGGGAAGTGGGTGTAATAGCCACTTAGCCGCCAGAAAACTTCTGTAAAAAACCGAGACCATTTTCCGACTCAGAACGACGAGGCGGACGCGCTGATATGTGTTTCCCAGCACACGGACTTACGGTTCTCTTAATTGGCTAGGGTTAGGGTTAGTTTTCAACGCGCGATAGCTCTTGAACGATACGTCCGTCAGACAAGTAATTGACGTTGGCGTTTCCAGCTTTCCGAGGCCTACGATCTGATATGTCCGCCATTGTCGTGCGACCCCCGTAGCCCCTAACCCTAACCCTAGATAACCCTAGTTTTACCTGATCGAAAGGCTTATAGGGTTACCGATGCTAAGAATGTGTTTTTGGTTGAAATGCTAAACTTAAAATTGAGTACCAGAAGCGAGCCACATATCATCGCGTTCGTCTTATCGATGGCTACGCGTGGACGTGACTAACTTTTATTTCTGACCTTTGTGGGAGGAGCTATCGCACTTTAAAGGCTAACCCTAGGGTTAGGAACCGTGCGACCGTGTGCGGAGAGACACATATCCAAATGTCCGTCTCGACAAGCTATATAACATACTAAAAGATGGGACCGTGTCGACCTTTGTGGGAGGAGCTATCGCACTTTAAAGGCTAACCCTAGGGTTAGGAACCGTGCGACCGTGTGCGGAGAGACACATATCCAAATGTCCGTCTCGACAAGCTATATAACATACTAAAAGATGGGACCGTGTCGACCTTTGTGGGAGGAGCTATCGCACTTTAAAGGGTTAGGGTTAGGGTTAGGGTTAGGGCAATGGGGGTTCGCAAGATTACCGGTAATCTTACCGATAAGACCCAGGAGCCTCTGAACGTCCAGGACACAAGTATGAGACATCTAAAATTCCGTAATGGCGACCCGATTCGGAATCTGTTGTCCTCATTGATTTCTGAGCTTCCTAGCGGCAACAGCGCCACCATTTGTCTGCCATTAAAATTGCACAAAAAAATTCAAAAAAAAAAAAACTTTTGCCTACGTACTAAGTAGGCCACTGCGAATCTTTTTCCCTCTTGAGAGTTTTGTCTAAAATGTCCAGAAGGGGGCGCAACAGCGAACCCGGAAGTGTTTTGACACTTGTGTTATTTTCAAGATTTAGGGTTAGGTAATGGGGGTTCTACCGATAAGACTCAGGAGCCTCTGAGAGTCCAAAACACAAGTATGAGACATCAAAAATTCCGTAATGGCGACCCGATTCGGAATCTGTTGTCCTCATTGATTTCTGAGCTTCCTAGCGGCAACAGCGCCACCATTTGTCTGCCATTGAAATTGCACAAAAAAATTCAAAAAAAAAAAAACTTTTGCCTACGTACTAAGTAGGCCACTGCGAATCTTTTTCCCTCTTGAGAGTTTTGTCTAAAATGTCCAGAAGGGGGCGCAAAGCGAACCCGGAAGTGTTTTGACACTAAGAATGTGTTTTTGGTTGAAATGCTAAACTTAAAATTGAGTACCAGAAGCGAGCCACATATCATCGCGTTCGTCTTATCGATGGCTACGCGTGGACGTGACTAACTTTTATTTCTGACCTTTGTGGGAGGAGCTATCGCACTTTAAAGGCTAACCCTAGGGTTAGGAACCGTGCGACCGTGTGCGGAGAGACACATATCCAAATGTCCGTCTCGACAAGCTATATAACATACTAAAAGATGGGACCGTGTCGACCTTTGTGGGAGGAGCTATCGCACTTTAAAGGCTAACCCTAGGGTTAGGAACCGTGCGACCGTGTGCGGAGAGACACATATCCAAATGTCCGTCTCGACAAGCTATATAACATACTAAAAGATGGGACCGTGTCGACCTTTGTGGGAGGAGCTATCGCACTTTAAAGGCTAACCCTAGGGTTAGGAACCGTGCGACCGTGTGCGGAGAGACACATATCCAAATGTCCGTCTCGACAAGCTATATAACATACTAAAAGATGGGACCGTGTCGACCTTTGTGGGAGGAGCTATCGCACTTTAAAGGGTTAGGGTTAGGGTTAGGGTTAGGGCAATGGGGGTTCGCAAGATTACCGGTAATCTTACCGATAAGACCCAGGAGCCTCTGAACGTCCAGGACACAAGTATGAGACATCTAAAATTCCGTAATGGCGACCCGATTCGGAATCTGTTGTCCTCATTGATTTCTGAGCTTCCTAGCGGCAACAGCGCCACCATTTGTCTGCCATTGAAATTGCACAAAAAAATTCAAAAAAAAAAAAACTTTTGCCTACGTACTAAGTAGGCCACTGCGAATCTTTTTCCCTCTTGAGAGTTTTGTCTAAAATGTCCAGAAGGGGGCGCAAAGCGAACCCGGAAGTGTTTTGACACTAAGAATGTGTTTTTGGTTGAAATGCTAAACTTAAAATTGAGTACCAGAAGCGAGCCACATATCATCGCGTTCGTCTTATCGATGGCTACGCGTGGACGTGACTAACTTTTATTTCTGACCTTTGTGGGAGGAGCTATCGCACTTTAAAGGCTAACCCTAGGGTTAGGAACCGTGCGACCGTGTGCGGAGAGACACATATCAAAATGTCCGTCTCGACAAGCTATATAACATACTAAAAGATGGGACCGTGTCGACCTTTGTGGGAGGAGCTATCGCACTTTAAAGGCTAACCCTAGGGTTAGGAACCGTGCGACCGTGTGCGGAGAGACACATATCCAAATGTCCGTCTCGACAAGCTATATAACATACTAAAAGATGGGACCGTGTCGACCTTTGTGGGAGGAGCTATCGCACTTTAAAGGCTAACCCTAGGGTTAGGAACCGTGCGACCGTGTGCGGAGAGACACATATCCAAATGTCCGTCTCGACAAGCTATATAACATACTAAAAGATGGGACCGTGTCGACCTTTGTGGGAGGAGCTATCGCACTTTAAAGGGTTAGGGTTAGGGTTAGGGTTAGGCAATGGGGGTTCGCAAGATTACCGGTAATCTTACCGATAAGACCCAGGAGCCTCTGAACGTCCAGGACACAAGTATGAGACATCTAAAATTCCGTAATGGCGACCCGATTCGGAATCTGTTGTCCTCATTGATTTCTGAGCTTCCTAGCGGCAACAGCGCCACCATTTGTCTGCCATTAAAATTGCACAAAAAAATTCAAAAAAAAAAAAACTTTTGCCTACGTACTAAGTAGGCCACTGCGAATCTTTTTCCCTCTTGAGAGTTTTGTCTAAAATGTCCAGAAGGGGGCGCAACAGCGAACCCGGAAGTGTTTTGACACTTGTGTTATTTTCAAGATTTAGGGTTAGGTAATGGGGGTTCTACCGATAAGACTCAGGAGCCTCTGAGAGTCCAAAACACAAGTATGAGACATCAAAAATTCCGTAATGGCGACCCGATTCGGAATCTGTTGTCCTCATTGATTTCTGAGCTTCCTAGCGGCAACAGCGCCACCATTTGTCTGCCATTGAAATTGCACAAAAAAATTCAAAAAAAGAAAAACTTTTGCCTACGTACTAAGTAGGCCACTGCGAATCTTTTTCCCTCTTGAGAGTTTTGTCTAAAATGTCCAGAAGGGGGCGCAAAGCGAACCCGGAAGTGTTTTGACACTTGTGTTTTTTTCCAGATTTTTTTTTTTTTTTTTTAGGGTTAGGCTTAGTGTATACAAGTCTGCGGGTTAGGTTTAGGGTGAGGGTTTGAGATAGGTAGTAGTTGTAGTACTAAGACTGGTTAGGGTTAGTGTATACAAGTCTGCGGGTTAGGTTCAGGGTGAGGGTTTGAGATAGGTTGTAGTTGTAGTACTAAGACAAGTCTAAGTCCACATCAAGAAGGTTTTTTTTTTTTTTTTTTTTTTGGTTTAGTTTCTTTTTTTTTTTGAATTTTTTTTGATTTTTTTTTTTTTTTTTTTGATTTTCTTTTCTTTTTTTTTCTTTTTTTCTTTTTTTTTTAAATTTTTTTTCTTTTTTTGCATGTTTCAAGTGATTTGGGATCGACTGGTAATAGTCCCCAGTGCACTTATTTTGGTGTCCCCAAGCTCTGGGACTTAGTAAAATTTACCCCAGACCTTAGGAGTGTCGTAGAGCGACGGGACCAATTCCATTAAATCCGGCATGAAAAAGTGATTCAGAAAATGTGTTGTTTGAAAAAAAAAAATAATAATTGAGCTCTAGGGGCTGAAAAAACGTGTCTCTTTTGATTTGGCGGAGAGTTAGCAGTGTCGGAGAGCTACGAAACCACTTCCATCGGATTCGGGACGCTTCAAACATTTAGAAACAGTCTTGTTTGTGAAGACAGCAATTTTTTTGAATATCTTATTGAATTTTAAAGCTGCAAGGCCGCAAAATAAAGCCTAAAATGTCAACGCTTGACCTTTGGGTCTTCGGAGTGTCTTTGAGCGTCGGGAGTTGGCTCCCTAGACTCACTTTTTCCCGCTGAATACAGCCGTGGTGGTCTCGTGTCTCTACGATGTCGGGAAGTGGGTGTAATAGCCACTTAGCCGCCAGAAAACTTCTGTAAAAAACCGAGACCATTTTCCGACTCAGAACGACGAGGCGGACGCGCTGATATGTGTTTCCCAGCACACGGACTTACGGTTCTCTTAATTGGCTAGGGTTAGGGTTAGTTTTCAACGCGCGATAGCTCTTGAACGATACGTCCGTCAGACAAGTAATTGACGTTGGCGTTTCCAGCTTTCCGAGGCCTACGATCTGATATGTCCGCCATTGTCGTGCGACCCCCGTAGCCCCTAACCCTAACCCTAGATAACCCTAGTTTTACCTGATCGAAAGGCTTATAGGGTTACCGATGCTAAGAATGTGTTTTTGGTTGAAATGCTAAACTTAAAATTGAGTACCAGAAGCGAGCCACATATCATCGCGTTCGTCTTATCGATGGCTACGCGTGGACGTGACTAACTTTTATTTCTGACCTTTGTGGGAGGAGCTATCGCACTTTAAAGGCTAACCCTAGGGTTAGGAACCGTGCGACCGTGTGCGGAGAGACACATATCCAAATGTCCGTCTCGACAAGCTATATAACATACTAAAAGATGGGACCGTGTCGACCTTTGTGGGAGGAGCTATCGCACATTAAAGGCTAACCCTAGGGTTAGGAACCGTGCGACCGTGTGCGGAGAGACACATATCCAAATGTCCGTCTCGACAAGCTATATAACATACTAAAAGATGGGACCGTGTCGACCTTTGTGGGAGGAGCTATCGCACTTTAAAGGCTAACCCTAGGGTTAGGAACCGTGCGACCGTGTGCGGAGAGACACATATCCAAATGTCCGTCTCGACAAGCTATATAACATACTAAAAGATGGGACCGTGTCGACCTTTGTGGGAGGAGCTATCGCACTTTAAAGGGTTAGGGTTAGGGTTAGGGTTAGGGCAATGGGGGTTCGCAAGATTACCGGTAATCTTACCGATAAGACCCAGGAGCCTCTGAACGTCCAGGACACAAGTATGAGACATCTAAAATTCCGTAATGGCGACCCGATTCGGAATCTGTTGTCCTCATTGATTTCTGAGCTTCCTAGCGGCAACAGCGCCACCATTTGTCTGCCATTAAAATTGCACAAAAAAATTCAAAAAAAAAAAAACTTTTGCCTACGTACTAAGTAGGCCACTGCGAATCTTTTTCCCTCTTGAGAGTTTTGTCTAAAATGTCCAGAAGGGGGCGCAACAGCGAACCCGGAAGTGTTTTGACACTTGTGTTATTTTCAAGATTTAGGGTTAGGTAATGGGGGTTCTACCGATAAGACTCAGGAGCCTCTGAGAGTCCAAAACACAAGTATGAGACATCAAAAATTCCGTAATGGCGACCCGATTCGGAATCTGTTGTCCTCATTGATTTCTGAGCTTCCTAGCGGCAACAGCGCCACCATTTGTCTGCCATTGAAATTGCACAAAAAAATTCAAAAAAAAAAAAACTTTTGCCTACGTACTAAGTAGGCCACTGCGAATCTTTTTCCCTCTTGAGAGTTTTGTCTAAAATGTCCAGAAGGGGGCGCAAAGCGAACCCGGAAGTGTTTTGACACTAAGAATGTGTTTTTGGTTGAAATGCTAAACTTAAAATTGAGTACCAGAAGCGAGCCACATATCATCGCGTTCGTCTTATCGATGGCTACGCGTGGACGTGACTAACTTTTATTTCTGACCTTTGTGGGAGGAGCTATCGCACTTTAAAGGCTAACCCTAGGGTTAGGAACCGTGCGACCGTGTGCGGAGAGACACATATCCAAATGTCCGTCTCGACAAGCTATATAACATACTAAAAGATGGGACCGTGTCGACCTTTGTGGGAGGAGCTATCGCACTTTAAAGGCTAACCCTAGGGTTAGGAACCGTGCGACCGTGTGCGGAGAGACACATATCCAAATGTCCGTCTCGACAAGCTATATAACATACTAAAAGATGGGACCGTGTCGACCTTTGTGGGAGGAGCTATCGCACTTTAAAGGCTAACCCTAGGGTTAGGAACCGTGCGACCGTGTGCGGAGAGACACATATCCAAATGTCCGTCTCGACAAGCTATATAACATACTAAAAGATGGGACCGTGTCGACCTTTGTGGGAGGAGCTATCGCACTTTAAAGGGTTAGGGTTAGGGTTAGGGTTAGGGCAATGGGGGTTCGCAAGATTACCGGTAATCTTACCGATAAGACCCAGGAGCCTCTGAACGTCCAGGACACAAGTATGAGACATCTAAAATTCCGTAATGGCGACCCGATTCGGAATCTGTTGTCCTCATTGATTTCTGAGCTTCCTAGCGGCAACAGCGCCACCATTTGTCTGCCATTGAAATTGCACAAAAAAATTCAAAAAAAAAAAAACTTTTGCCTACGTACTAAGTAGGCCACTGCGAATCTTTTTCCCTCTTGAGAGTTTTGTCTAAAATGTCCAGAAGGGGGCGCAAAGCGAACCCGGAAGTGTTTTGACACTAAGAATGTGTTTTTGGTTGAAATGCTAAACTTAAAATTGAGTACCAGAAGCGAGCCACATATCATCGCGTTCGTCTTATCGATGGCTACGCGTGGACGTGACTAACTTTTATTTCTGACCTTTGTGGGAGGAGCTATCGCACTTTAAAGGCTAACCCTAGGGTTAGGAACCGTGCGACCGTGTGCGGAGAGACACATATCCAAATGTCCGTCTCGACAAGCTATATAACATACTAAAAGATGGGACCGTGTCGACCTTTGTGGGAGGAGCTATCGCACTTTAAAGGCTAACCCTAGGGTTAGGAACCGTGCGACCGTGTGCGGAGAGACACATATCCAAATGTCCGTCTCGACAAGCTATATAACATACTAAAAGATGGGACCGTGTCGACCTTTGTGGGAGGAGCTATCGCACTTTAAAGGCTAACCCTAGGGTTAGGAACCGTGCGACCGTGTGCGGAGAGACACATATCCAAATGTCCGTCTCGACAAGCTATATAACATACTAAAAGATGGGACCGTGTCGACCTTTGTGGGAGGAGCTATCGCACTTTAAAGGGTTAGGGTTAGGGTTAGGGTTAGGGCAATGGGGGTTCGCAAGATTACCGGTAATCTTACCGATAAGACCCAGGAGCCTCTGAACGTCCAGGACACAAGTATGAGACATCTAAAATTCCGTAATGGCGACCCGATTCGGAATCTGTTGTCCTCATTGATTTCTGAGCTTCCTAGCGGCAACAGCGCCACCATTTGTCTGCCATTAAAATTGCACAAAAAAAATCAAAAAAAAAAAAACTTTTGCCTACGTACTAAGTAGGCCACTGCGAATCTTTTTCCCTCTTGAGAGTTTTGTCTAAAATGTCCAGAAGGGGGCGCAACAGCGAACCCGGAAGTGTTTTGACACTTGTGTTATTTTCAAGATTTAGGGTTAGGTAATGGGGGTTCTACCGATAAGACTCAGGAGCCTCTGAGAGTCTAAAACACAAGTATGAGACATCAAAAATTCCGTAATGGCGACCCGATTCGGAATCTGTTGTCCTCATTGATTTCTGAGCTTCCTAGCGGCAACAGCGCCACCATTTGTCTGCCATTGAAATTGCACAAAAAAATTCAAAAAAAAAAAAACTTTTGCCTACGTACTAAGTAGGCCACTGCGAATCTTTTTCCCTCTTGAGAGTTTTGTCTAAAATGTCCAGAAGGGGGCGCAAAGCGAACCCGGAAGTGTTTTGACACTAAGAATGTGTTTTTGGTTGAAATGCTAAACTTAAAATTGAGTACCAGAAGCGAGCCACATATCATCGCGTTCGTCTTATCGATGGCTACGCGTGGACGTGACTAACTTTTATTTCTGACCTTTGTGGGAGGAGCTATCGCACTTTAAAGGCTAACCCTAGGGTTAGGAACCGTGCGACCGTGTGCGGAGAGACACATATCCAAATGTCCGTCTCGACAAGCTATATAACATACTAAAAGATGGGACCGTGTCGACCTTTGTGGGAGGAGCTATCGCACTTTAAAGGCTAACCCTAGGGTTAGGAACCGTGCGACCGTGTGCGGAGAGACACATATCCAAATGTCCGTCTCGACAAGCTATATAACATACTAAAAGATGGGACCGTGTCGACCTTTGTGGGAGGAGCTATCGCACTTTAAAGGCTAACCCTAGGGTTAGGAACCGTGCGACCGTGTGCGGAGAGACACATATCCAAATGTCCGTCTCGACAAGCTATATAACATACTAAAAGATGGGACCGTGTCGACCTTTGTGGGAGGAGCTATCGCACTTTAAAGGGTTAGGGTTAGGGTTAGGGTTAGGGCAATGGGGGTTCGCAAGATTACCGGTAATCTTACCGATAAGACCCAGGAGCCTCTGAACGTCCAGGACACAAGTATGAGACATCTAAAATTCCGTAATGGCGACCCGATTCGGAATCTGTTGTCCTCATTGATTTCTGAGCTTCCTAGCGGCAACAGCGCCACCATTTGTCTGCCATTGAAATTGCACAAAAAAATTCAAAAAAAAAAAAACTTTTGCCTACGTACTAAGTAGGCCACTGCGAATCTTTTTCCCTCTTGAGAGTTTTGTCTAAAATGTCCAGAAGGGGGCGCAAAGCGAACCCGGAAGTGTTTTGACACTAAGAATGTGTTTTTGGTTGAAATGCTAAACTTAAAATTGAGTACCAGAAGCGAGCCACATATCATCGCGTTCGTCTTATCGATGGCTACGCGTGGACGTGACTAACTTTTATTTCTGACCTTTGTGGGAGGAGCTATCGCACTTTAAAGGCTAACCCTAGGGTTAGGAACCGTGCGACCGTGTGCGGAGAGACACATATCCAAATGTCCGTCTCGACAAGCTATATAACATACTAAAAGATGGGACCGTGTCGACCTTTGTGGGAGGAGCTATCGCACTTTAAAGGCTAACCCTAGGGTTAGGAACCGTGCGACCGTGTGCGGAGAGACACATATCCAAATGTCCGTCTCGACAAGCTATATAACATACTAAAAGATGGGACCGTGTCGACCTTTGTGGGAGGAGCTATCGCACTTTAAAGGCTAACCCTAGGGTTAGGAACCGTGCGACCGTGTGCGGAGAGACACATATCCAAATGTCCGTCTCGACAAGCTATATAACATACTAAAAGATGGGACCGTGTCGACCTTTGTGGGAGGAGCTATCGCACTTTAAAGGGTTAGGGTTAGGGTTAGGGTTAGGGCAATGGGGGTTCGCAAGATTACCGGTAATCTTACCGATAAGACCCAGGAGCCTCTGAACGTCCAGGACACAAGTATGAGACATCTAAAATTCCGTAATGGCGACCCGATTCGGAATCTGTTGTCCTCATTGATTTCTGAGCTTCCTAGCGGCAACAGCGCCACCATTTGTCTGCCATTGAAATTGCACAAAAAAATTCAAAAAAAAAAAAACTTTTGCCTACGTACTAAGTAGGCCACTGCGAATCTTTTTCCCTCTTGAGAGTTTTGTCTAAAATGTCCAGAAGGGGGCGCAAAGCGAACCCGGAAGTGTTTTGACACTAAGAATGTGTTTTTGGTTGAAATGCTAAACTTAAAATTGAGTACCAGAAGCGAGCCACATATCATCGCGTTCGTCTTATCGATGGCTACGCGTGGACGTGACTAACTTTTATTTCTGACCTTTGTGGGAGGAGCTATCGCACTTTAAAGGCTAACCCTAGGGTTAGGAACCGTGCGACCGTGTGCGGAGAGACACATATCCAAATGTCCGTCTCGACAAGCTATATAACATACTAAAAGATGGGACCGTGTCGACCTTTGTGGGAGGAGCTATCGCACTTTAAAGGCTAACCCTAGGGTTAGGAACCGTGCGACCGTGTGCGGAGAGACACATATCCAAATGTCCGTCTCGACAAGCTATATAACATACTAAAAGATGGGACCGTGTCGACCTTTGTGGGAGGAGCTATCGCACTTTAAAGGCTAACCCTAGGGTTAGGAACCGTGCGACCGTGTGCGGAGAGACACATATCCAAATGTCCGTCTCGACAAGCTATATAACATACTAAAAGATGGGACCGTGTCGACCTTTGTGGGAGGAGCTATCGCACTTTAAAGGGTTAGGGTTAGGGTTAGGGTTAGGGCAATGGGGGTTCGCAAGATTACCGGTAATCTTACCGATAAGACCCAGGAGCCTCTGAACGTCCAGGACACAAGTATGAGACATCTAAAATTCCGTAATGGCGACCCGATTCGGAATCTGTTGTCCTCATTGATTTCTGAGCTTCCTAGCGGCAACAGCGCCACCATTTGTCTGCCATTGAAATTGCACAAAAAAATTCAAAAAAAAAAAAACTTTTGCCTACGTACTAAGTAGGCCACTGCGAATCTTTTTCCCTCTTGAGAGTTTTGTCTAAAATGTCCAGAAGGGGGCGCAAAGCGAACCCGGAAGTGTTTTGACACTAAGAATGTGTTTTTGGTTGAAATGCTAAACTTAAAATTGAGTACCAGAAGCGAGCCACATATCATCGCGTTCGTCTTATCGATGGCTACGCGTGGACGTGACTAACTTTTATTTCTGACCTTTGTGGGAGGAGCTATCGCACTTTAAAGGCTAACCCTAGGGTTAGGAACCGTGCGACCGTGTGCGGAGAGACACATATCCAAATGTCCGTCTCGACAAGCTATATAACATACTAAAAGATGGGACCGTGTCGACCTTTGTGGGAGGAGCTATCGCACTTTAAAGGCTAACCCTAGGGTTAGGAACCGTGCGACCGTGTGCGGAGAGACACATATCCAAATGTCCGTCTCGACAAGCTATATAACATACTAAAAGATGGGACCGTGTCGACCTTTGTGGGAGGAGCTATCGCACTTTAAAGGCTAACCCTAGGGTTAGGAACCGTGCGACCGTGTGCGGAGAGACACATATCCAAATGTCCGTCTCGACAAGCTATATAACATACTAAAAGATGGGACCGTGTCGACCTTTGTGGGAGGAGCTATCGCACTTTAAAGGGTTAGGGTTAGGGTTAGGGTTAGGCAATGGGGGTTCGCAAGATTACCGGTAATCTTACCGATAAGACCCAGGAGCCTCTGAACGTCCAGGACACAAGTATGAGACATCAAAAATTCCGTAATGGCGACCCGATTCGGAATCTGTTGTCCTCATTGATTTCTGAGCTTCCTAGCGGCAACAGCGCCACCATTTGTCTGCCATTGAAATTGCACAAAAAAATTCAAAAAAAAAAGAACTTTTGCCTACGTACTAAGTAGGCCACTGCGAATCTTTTTCCCTCTTGAGAGTTTTGTCTAAAATGTCCAGAAGGGGGCGCAAAGCGAACCCGGAAGTGTTTTGACACTTGTGTTTTTTTCCAGATTTTTTTTATTTTTTTTTAGGGTTAGGCTTAGTGTATACAAGTCTGCGGGTTAGGTTTAGGGTGAGGGTTTGAGATAGGTAGTAGTTGTAGTACTAAGACTGGTTAGGGTTAGTGTATACAAGTCTGCGGGTTAGGTTCAGGGTGAGGGTTTGAGATAGGTTGTAGTTGTAGTACTAAGACAAGTCTAAGTCCACATCAAGAAGGTTTTTTTTTTTTTTTTTTTTTTGGTTTAGTTTCTTTTTTTTTTTTCTTTTTTTTTGATTTTTTTTTTTTTTTTTTTGAATTTTTTTTCTTTTTTTTTTTAAATTTTTTTCTTTTTTTGCATGTTTCAAGTGATTTGGGATCGACTGGTAATAGTCCCCAGTGCACTTATTTTGGTGTCCCCAAGCTCTGGGACTTAGTAAAATTTACCCCAGACCTTAGGAGTGTCGTAGAGCGACGGGACCAATTCCATTAAATCCGGCATGAAAAAGTGATTCAGAAAATGTGTTGTTTGAAAAAAAAAAATAATAATTGAGCTCTAGGGGCTGAAAAAACGTGTCTCTTTTGATTTGGCGGAGAGTTAGCAGTGTCGGAGAGCTACGAAACCACTTCCATCGGATTCGGGACGCTTCAAACATTTAGAAACAGTCTTGTTTGTGAAGACAGCAATTTTTTTGAATATCTTATTGAATTTTAAAGCTGCAAGGCCGCAAAATAAAGCCTAAAATGTCAACGCTTGACCTTTGGGTCTTCGGAGTGTCTTTGAGCGTCGGGAGTTGGCTCCCTAGACTCACTTTTTCCCGCTGAATACAGCCGTGGTGGTCTCGTGTCTCTACGATGTCGGGAAGTGGGTGTAATAGCCACTTAGCCGCCAGAAAACTTCTGTAAAAAACCGAGACCATTTTCCGACTCAGAACGACGAGGCGGACGCGCTGATATGTGTTTCCCAGCACACGGACTTACGGTTCTCTTAATTGGCTAGGGTTAGGGTTAGTTTTCAACGCGCGATAGCTCTTGAACGATACGTCCGTCAGACAAGTAATTGACGTTGGCGTTTCCAGCTTTCCGAGGCCTACGATCTGATATGTCCGCCATTGTCGTGCGACCCCCGTAGCCCCTAACCCTAACCCTAGATAACCCTAGTTTTACCTGATCGAAAGGCTTATAGGGTTACCGATGCTAAGAATGTGTTTTTGGTTGAAATGCTAAACTTAAAATTGAGTACCAGAAGCGAGCCACATATCATCGCGTTCGTCTTATCGATGGCTACGCGTGGACGTGACTAACTTTTATTTCTGACCTTTGTGGGAGGAGCTATCGCACTTTAAAGGCTAACCCTAGGGTTAGGAACCGTGCGACCGTGTGCGGAGAGACACATATCCAAATGTCCGTCTCGACAAGCTATATAACATACTAAAAGATGGGACCGTGTCGACCTTTGTGGGAGGAGCTATCGCACTTTAAAGGCTAACCCTAGGGTTAGGAACCGTGCGACCGTGTGCGGAGAGACACATATCCAAATGTCCGTCTCGACAAGCTATATAACATACTAAAAGATGGGACCGTGTCGACCTTTGTGGGAGGAGCTATCGCACTTTAAAGGCTAACCCTAGGGTTAGGAACCGTGCGACCGTGTGCGGAGAGACACATATCCAAATGTCCGTCTCGACAAGCTATATAACATACTAAAAGATGGGACCGTGTCGACCTTTGTGGGAGGAGCTATCGCACTTTAAAGGGTTAGGGTTAGGGTTAGGGTTAGGGCAATGGGGGTTCGCAAGATTACCGGTAATCTTACCGATAAGACCCAGGAGCCTCTGAACGTCCAGGACACAAGTATGAGACATCTAAAATTCCGTAATGGCGACCCGATTCGGAATCTGTTGTCCTCATTGATTTCTGAGCTTCCTAGCGGCAACAGCGCCACCATTTGTCTGCCATTAAAATTGCACAAAAAAATTCAAAAAAAAAAAAACTTTTGCCTACGTACTAAGTAGGCCACTGCGAATCTTTTTCCCTCTTGAGAGTTTTGTCTAAAATGTCCAGAAGGGGGCGCAACAGCGAACCCGGAAGTGTTTTGACACTTGTGTTATTTTCAAGATTTAGGGTTAGGTAATGGGGGTTCTACCGATAAGACTCAGGAGCCTCTGAGAGTCCAAAACACAAGTATGAGACATCAAAAATTCCGTAATGGCGACCCGATTCGGAATCTGTTGTCCTCATTGATTTCTGAGCTTCCTAGCGGCAACAGCGCCACCATTTGTCTGCCATTGAAATTGCACAAAAAAATTCAAAAAAAAAAAAACTTTTGCCTACGTACTAAGTAGGCCACTGCGAATCTTTTTCCCTCTTGAGAGTTTTGTCTAAAATGTCCAGAAGGGGGCGCAAAGCGAACCCGGAAGTGTTTTGACACTAAGAATGTGTTTTTGGTTGAAATGCTAAACTTAAAATTGAGTACCAGAAGCGAGCCACATATCATCGCGTTCGTCTTATCGATGGCTACGCGTGGACGTGACTAACTTTTATTTCTGACCTTTGTGGGAGGAGCTATCGCACTTTAAAGGCTAACCCTAGGGTTAGGAACCGTGCGACCGTGTGCGGAGAGACACATATCCAAATGTCCGTCTCGACAAGCTATATAACATACTAAAAGATGGGACCGTGTCGACCTTTGTGGGAGGAGCTATCGCACTTTAAAGGCTAACCCTAGGGTTAGGAACCGTGCGACCGTGTGCGGAGAGACACATATCCAAATGTCCGTCTCGACAAGCTATATAACATACTAAAAGATGGGACCGTGTCGACCTTTGTGGGAGGAGCTATCGCACTTTAAAGGCTAACCCTAGGGTTAGGAACCGTGCGACCGTGTGCGGAGAGACACATATCCAAATGTCCGTCTCGACAAGCTATATAACATACTAAAAGATGGGACCGTGTCGACCTTTGTGGGAGGAGCTATCGCACTTTAAAGGGTTAGGGTTAGGGTTAGGGTTAGGGCAATGGGGGTTCGCAAGATTACCGGTAATCTTACCGATAAGACCCAGGAGCCTCTGAACGTCCAGGACACAAGTATGAGACATCTAAAATTCCGTAATGGCGACCCGATTCGGAATCTGTTGTCCTCATTGATTTCTGAGCTTCCTAGCGGCAACAGCGCCACCATTTGTCTGCCATTGAAATTGCACAAAAAAATTCAAAAAAAAAAAAACTTTTGCCTACGTACTAAGTAGGCCACTGCGAATCTTTTTCCCTCTTGAGAGTTTTGTCTAAAATGTCCAGAAGGGGGCGCAAAGCGAACCCGGAAGTGTTTTGACACTTGTGTTTTTTTCCAGATTTTTTTTTTTTTTTTTTTAGGGTTAGGCTTAGTGTATACAAGTCTGCGGGTTAGGTTTAGGGTGAGGGTTTGAGATAGGTAGTAGTTGTAGTACTAAGACTGGTTAGGGTTAGTGTATACAAGTCTGCGGGTTAGGTTCAGGGTGAGGGTTTGAGATAGGTTGTAGTTGTAGTACTAAGACAAGTCTAAGTCCACATCAAGAAGGTTTTTTTTTTTTTTTTTTTTTGGTTTAGTTTCTTTTTTTTTTTGATTTTTTTTTGATTTTTTTTTTTTTTTTTTTGATTTTCTTTTCTTTTTTTTTCTTTTTTTCTTTTTTTTTAAATTTTTTTTTCTTTTTTTGCATGTTTCAAGTGATTTGGGATCGACTGGTAATAGTCCCCAGTGCACTTATTTTGGTGTCCCCAAGCTCTGGGACATAGTAAAATTTACCCCAGACCTTAGGAGTGTCGTAGAGCGACGGGACCAATTCCATTAAATCCGGCATGAAAAAGTGATTCAGAAAATGTGTTGTTTTTTTTTTAGGGTTAGGCTTAGTGTATACAAGTCTGCGGGTTAGGTTTAGGGTGAGGGTTTGAGATAGGTAGTAGTTGTAGTACTAAGACTGGTTAGGGTTAGTGTATACAAGTCTGCGGGTTAGGTTCAGGGTGAGGGTTTGAGATAGGTTGTAGTTGTAGTACTAAGACAAGTCTAAGTCCACATCAAGAAGGTTTTTTTTTTTTTTTTTTTTTTGGTTTAGTTTCTTTTTTTTTTTTTTTTTTTTGATTTTTTTTTTTTTTTTTTTGAATTTTTTTTCTTTTTTTTTTTAATTTTTTTTCTTTTTTTGCATGTTTCAAGTGATTTGGGATCGACTGGTAATAGTCCCCAGTGCACTTATTTTGGTGTCCCCAAGCTCTGGGACTTAGTAAAATTTACCCCAGACCTTAGGAGTGTCGTAGAGCGACGGGACCAATTCCATTAAATCCGGCATGAAAAAGTGATTCAGAAAATGTGTTGTTTGAAAAAAAATAATAATAATTGAGCTCTAGGGGCTGAAAAAACGTGTCTCTTTTGATTTGGCGGAGAGTTAGCAGTGTCGGAGAGCTACGAAACCACTTCCATCGGATTCGGGACGCTTCAAACATTTAGAAACAGTCTTGTTTGTGAAGACAGCAATTTTTTTGAATATCTTATTGAATTTTAAAGCTGCAAGGCCGCAAAATAAAGCCTAAAATGTCAACGCTTGACCTTTGGGTCTTCGGAGTGTCTTTGAGCGTCGGGAGTTGGCTCCCTAGACTCACTTTTTCCCGCTGAATACAGCCGTGGTGGTCTCGTGTCTCTACGATGTCGGGAAGTGGGTGTAATAGCCACTTAGCCGCCAGAAAACTTCTGTAAAAAACCGAGACCATTTTCCGACTCAGAACGACGAGGCGGACGCGCTGATATGTGTTTCCCAGCACACGGACTTACGGTTCTCTTAATTGGCTAGGGTTAGGGTTAGTTTTCAACGCGCGATAGCTCTTGAACGATACGTCCGTCAGACAAGTAATTGACGTTGGCGTTTCCAGCTTTCCGAGGCCTACGATCTGATATGTCCGCCATTGTCGTGCGACCCCCGTAGCCCCTAACCCTAACCCTAGATAACCCTAGTTTTACCTGATCGAAAGGCTTATAGGGTTACCGATGCTAAGAATGTGTTTTTGGTTGAAATGCTAAACTTAAAATTGAGTACCAGAAGCGAGCCACATATCATCGCGTTCGTCTTATCGATGGCTACGCGTGGACGTGACTAACTTTTATTTCTGACCTTTGTGGGAGGAGCTATCGCACTTTAAAGGCTAACCCTAGGGTTAGGAACCGTGCGACCGTGTGCGGAGAGACACATATCCAAATGTCCGTCTCGACAAGCTATATAACATACTAAAAGATGGGACCGTGTCGACCTTTGTGGGAGGAGCTATCGCACTTTAAAGGCTAACCCTAGGGTTAGGAACCGTGCGACCGTGTGCGGAGAGACACATATCCAAATGTCCGTCTCGACAAGCTATATAACATACTAAAAGATGGGACCGTGTCGACCTTTGTGGGAGGAGCTATCGCACTTTAAAGGCTAACCCTAGGGTTAGGAACCGTGCGACCGTGTGCGGAGAGACACATATCCAAATGTCCGTCTCGACAAGCTATATAACATACTAAAAGATGGGACCGTGTCGACCTTTGTGGGAGGAGCTATCGCACTTTAAAGGGTTAGGGTTAGGGTTAGGGTTAGGGCAATGGGGGTTCGCAAGATTACCGGTAATCTTACCGATAAGACCCAGGAGCCTCTGAACGTCCAGGACACAAGTATGAGACATCTAAAATTCCGTAATGGCGACCCGATTCGGAATCTGTTGTCCTCATTGATTTCTGAGCTTCCTAGCGGCAACAGCGCCACCATTTGTCTGCCATTAAAATTGCACAAAAAAATTCAAAAAAAAAAAAACTTTTGCCTACGTACTAAGTAGGCCACTGCGAATCTTTTTCCCTCTTGAGAGTTTTGTCTAAAATGTCCAGAAGGGGGCGCAACAGCGAACCCGGAAGTGTTTTGACACTTGTGTTATTTTCAAGATTTAGGGTTAGGTAATGGGGGTTCTACCGATAAGACTCAGGAGCCTCTGAGAGTCCAAAACACAAGTATGAGACATCAAAAATTCCGTAATGGCGACCCGATTCGGAATCTGTTGTCCTCATTGATTTCTGAGCTTCCTAGCGGCAACAGCGCCACCATTTGTCTGCCATTGAAATTGCACAAAAAAATTCAAAAAAAAAAAAACTTTTGCCTACGTACTAAGTAGGCCACTGCGAATCTTTTTCCCTCTTGAGAGTTTTGTCTAAAATGTCCAGAAGGGGGCGCAAAGCGAACCCGGAAGTGTTTTGACACTAAGAATGTGTTTTTGGTTGAAATGCTAAACTTAAAATTGAGTACCAGAAGCGAGCCACATATCATCGCGTTCGTCTTATCGATGGCTACGCGTGGACGTGACTAACTTTTATTTCTGACCTTTGTGGGAGGAGCTATCGCACTTTAAAGGCTAACCCTAGGGTTAGGAACCGTGCGACCGTGTGCGGAGAGACACATATCCAAATGTCCGTCTCGACAAGCTATATAACATACTAAAAGATGGGACCGTGTCGACCTTTGTGGGAGGAGCTATCGCACTTTAAAGGCTAACCCTAGGGTTAGGAACCGTGCGACCGTGTGCGGAGAGACACATATCCAAATGTCCGTCTCGACAAGCTATATAACATACTAAAAGATGGGACCGTGTCGACCTTTGTGGGAGGAGCTATCGCACTTTAAAGGCTAACCCTAGGGTTAGGAACCGTGCGACCGTGTGCGGAGAGACACATATCCAAATGTCCGTCTCGACAAGCTATATAACATACTAAAAGATGGGACCGTGTCGACCTTTGTGGGAGGAGCTATCGCACTTTAAAGGGTTAGGGTTAGGGTTAGGGTTAGGGCAATGGGGGTTCGCAAGATTACCGGTAATCTTACCGATAAGACCCAGGAGCCTCTGAACGTCCAGGACACAAGTATGAGACATCTAAAATTCCGTAATGGCGACCCGATTCGGAATCTGTTGTCCTCATTGATTTCTGAGCTTCCTAGCGGCAACAGCGCCACCATTTGTCTGCCATTGAAATTGCACAAAAAAATTCAAAAAAAAAAAAACTTTTGCCTACGTACTAAGTAGGCCACTGCGAATCTTTTTCCCTCTTGAGAGTTTTGTCTAAAATGTCCAGAAGGGGGCGCAAAGCGAACCCGGAAGTGTTTTGACACTTGTGTTTTTTTCCAGATTTTTTTTTTTTTTTTTTTAGGGTTAGGCTTAGTGTATACAAGTCTGCGGGTTAGGTTTAGGGTGAGGGTTTGAGATAGGTAGTAGTTGTAGTACTAAGACTGGTTAGGGTTAGTGTATACAAGTCTGCGGGTTAGGTTCAGGGTGAGGGTTTGAGATAGGTTGTAGTTGTAGTACTAAGACAAGTCTAAGTCCACATCAAGAAGGTTTTTTTTTTTTTTTTTTTTTTGGTTTAGTTTCTTTTTTTTTTTGATTTTTTTTTGATTTTTTTTTTTTTTTTTTTGATTTTCTTTTCTTTTTTTTTCTTTTTTTCTTTTTTTTTAAAATTTTTTTTCTTTTTTTGCATGTTTCAAGTGATTTGGGATCGACTGGTAATAGTCCCCAGTGCACTTATTTTGGTGTCCCCAAGCTCTGGGACATAGTAAAATTTACCCCAGACCTTAGGAGTGTCGTAGAGCGACGGGACCAATTCCATTAAATCCGGCATGAAAAAGTGATTCAGAAAATGTGTTGTTTTTTTTTTAGGGTTAGGCTTAGTGTATACAAGTCTGCGGGTTAGGTTTAGGGTGAGGGTTTGAGATAGGTAGTAGTTGTAGTACTAAGACTGGTTAGGGTTAGTGTATACAAGTCTGCGGGTTAGGTTCAGGGTGAGGGTTTGAGATAGGTTGTAGTTGTAGTACTAAGACAAGTCTAAGTCCACATCAAGAAGGTTTTTTTTTTTTTTTTTTTTTTGGTTTAGTTTCTTTTTTTTTTTTTTTTTTTTTGATTTTTTTTTTTTTTTTTTTGAATTTTTTTTCTTTTTTTTTTTAATTTTTTTTCTTTTTTTGCATGTTTCAAGTGATTTGGGATCGACTGGTAATAGTCCCCAGTGCACTTATTTTGGTGTCCCCAAGCTCTGGGACTTAGTAAAATTTACCCCAGACCTTAGGAGTGTCGTAGAGCGACGGGACCAATTCCATTAAATCCGGCATGAAAAAGTGATTCAGAAAATGTGTTGTTTGAAAAAAAATAATAATAATTGAGCTCTAGGGGCTGAAAAAACGTGTCTCTTTTGATTTGGCGGAGAGTTAGCAGTGTCGGAGAGCTACGAAACCACTTCCATCGGATTCGGGACGCTTCAAACATTTAGAAACAGTCTTGTTTGTGAAGACAGCAATTTTTTTGAATATCTTATTGAATTTTAAAGCTGCAAGGCCGCAAAATAAAGCCTAAAATGTCAACGCTTGACCTTTGGGTCTTCGGAGTGTCTTTGAGCGTCGGGAGTTGGCTCCCTAGACTCACTTTTTCCCGCTGAATACAGCCGTGGTGGTCTCGTGTCTCTACGATGTCGGGAAGTGGGTGTAATAGCCACTTAGCCGCCAGAAAACTTCTGTAAAAAACCGAGACCATTTTCCGACTCAGAACGACGAGGCGGACGCGCTGATATGTGTTTCCCAGCACACGGACTTACGGTTCTCTTAATTGGCTAGGGTTAGGGTTAGTTTTCAACGCGCGATAGCTCTTGAACGATACGTCCGTCAGACAAGTAATTGACGTTGGCGTTTCCAGCTTTCCGAGGCCTACGATCTGATATGTCCGCCATTGTCGTGCGACCCCCGTAGCCCCTAACCCTAACCCTAGATAACCCTAGTTTTACCTGATCGAAAGGCTTATAGGGTTACCGATGCTAAGAATGTGTTTTTGGTTGAAATGCTAAACTTAAAATTGAGTACCAGAAGCGAGCCACATATCATCGCGTTCGTCTTATCGATGGCTACGCGTGGACGTGACTAACTTTTATTTCTGACCTTTGTGGGAGGAGCTATCGCACTTTAAAGGCTAACCCTAGGGTTAGGAACCGTGCGACCGTGTGCGGAGAGACACATATCCAAATGTCCGTCTCGACAAGCTATATAACATACTAAAAGATGGGACCGTGTCGACCTTTGTGGGAGGAGCTATCGCACTTTAAAGGCTAACCCTAGGGTTAGGAACCGTGCGACCGTGTGCGGAGAGACACATATCCAAATGTCCGTCTCGACAAGCTATATAACATACTAAAAGATGGGACCGTGTCGACCTTTGTGGGAGGAGCTATCGCACTTTAAAGGCTAACCCTAGGGTTAGGAACCGTGCGACCGTGTGCGGAGAGACACATATCCAAATGTCCGTCTCGACAAGCTATATAACATACTAAAAGATGGGACCGTGTCGACCTTTGTGGGAGGAGCTATCGCACTTTAAAGGGTTAGGGTTAGGGTTAGGGTTAGGCAATGGGGGTTCGCAAGATTACCGGTAATCTTACCGATAAGACCCAGGAGCCTCTGAACGTCCAGGACACAAGTATGAGACATCTAAAATTCCGTAATGGCGACCCGATTCGGAATCTGTTGTCCTCATTGATTTCTGAGCTTCCTAGCGGCAACAGCGCCACCATTTGTCTGCCATTAAAATTGCACAAAAAAATTCAAAAAAAAAAAAACTTTTGCCTACGTACTAAGTAGGCCACTGCGAATCTTTTTCCCTCTTGAGAGTTTTGTCTAAAATGTCCAGAAGGGGGCGCAACAGCGAACCCGGAAGTGTTTTGACACTTGTGTTATTTTCAAGATTTAGGGTTAGGTAATGGGGGTTCTACCGATAAGACTCAGGAGCCTCTGAGAGTCCAAAACACAAGTATGAGACATCAAAAATTCCGTAATGGCGACCCGATTCGGAATCTGTTGTCCTCATTGATTTCTGAGCTTCCTAGCGGCAACAGCGCCACCATTTGTCTGCCATTGAAATTGCACAAAAAAATTCAAAAAAAAAAAAACTTTTGCCTACGTACTAAGTAGGCCACTGCGAATCTTTTTCCCTCTTGAGAGTTTTGTCTAAAATGTCCAGAAGGGGGCGCAAAGCGAACCCGGAAGTGTTTTGACACTAAGAATGTGTTTTTGGTTGAAATGCTAAACTTAAAATTGAGTACCAGAAGCGAGCCACATATCATCGCGTTCGTCTTATCGATGGCTACGCGTGGACGTGACTAACTTTTATTTCTGACCTTTGTGGGAGGAGCTATCGCACTTTAAAGGCTAACCCTAGGGTTAGGAACCGTGCGACCGTGTGCGGAGAGACACATATCCAAATGTCCGTCTCGACAAGCTATATAACATACTAAAAGATGGGACCGTGTCGACCTTTGTGGGAGGAGCTATCGCACTTTAAAGGCTAACCCTAGGGTTAGGAACCGTGCGACCGTGTGCGGAGAGACACATATCCAAATGTCCGTCTCGACAAGCTATATAACATACTAAAAGATGGGACCGTGTCGACCTTTGTGGGAGGAGCTATCGCACTTTAAAGGCTAACCCTAGGGTTAGGAACCGTGCGACCGTGTGCGGAGAGACACATATCCAAATGTCCGTCTCGACAAGCTATATAACATACTAAAAGATGGGACCGTGTCGACCTTTGTGGGAGGAGCTATCGCACTTTAAAGGGTTAGGGTTAGGGTTAGGGTTAGGGCAATGGGGGTTCGCAAGATTACCGGTAATCTTACCGATAAGACCCAGGAGCCTCTGAACGTCCAGGACACAAGTATGAGACATCTAAAATTCCGTAATGGCGACCCGATTCGGAATCTGTTGTCCTCATTGATTTCTGAGCTTCCTAGCGGCAACAGCGCCACCATTTGTCTGCCATTAAAATTGCACAAAAAAATTCAAAAAAAAAAAAACTTTTGCCTACGTACTAAGTAGGCCACTGCGAATCTTTTTCCCTCTTGAGAGTTTTGTCTAAAATGTCCAGAAGGGGGCGCAACAGCGAACCCGGAAGTGTTTTGACACTTGTGTTATTTTCAAGATTTAGGGTTAGGTAATGGGGGTTCTACCGATAAGACTCAGGAGCCTCTGAGAGTCCAAAACACAAGTATGAGACATCAAAAATTCCGTAATGGCGACCCGATTCGGAATCTGTTGTCCTCATTGATTTCTGAGCTTCCTAGCGGCAACAGCGCCACCATTTGTCTGCCATTGAAATTGCACAAAAAAATTCAAAAAAAAAAAAACTTTTGCCTACGTACTAAGTAGGCCACTGCGAATCTTTTTCCCTCTTGAGAGTTTTGTCTAAAATGTCCAGAAGGGGGCGCAAAGCGAACCCGGAAGTGTTTTGACACTAAGAATGTGTTTTTGGTTGAAATGCTAAACTTAAAATTGAGTACCAGAAGCGAGCCACATATCATCGCGTTCGTCTTATCGATGGCTACGCGTGGACGTGACTAACTTTTATTTCTGACCTTTGTGGGAGGAGCTATCGCACTTTAAAGGCTAACCCTAGGGTTAGGAACCGTGCGACCGTGTGCGGAGAGACACATATCCAAATGTCCGTCTCGACAAGCTATATAACATACTAAAAGATGGGACCGTGTCGACCTTTGTGGGAGGAGCTATCGCACTTTAAAGGCTAACCCTAGGGTTAGGAACCGTGCGACCGTGTGCGGAGAGACACATATCCAAATGTCCGTCTCGACAAGCTATATAACATACTAAAAGATGGGACCGTGTCGACCTTTGTGGGAGGAGCTATCGCACTTTAAAGGCTAACCCTAGGGTTAGGAACCGTGCGACCGTGTGCGGAGAGACACATATCCAAATGTCCGTCTCGACAAGCTATATAACATACTAAAAGATGGGACCGTGTCGACCTTTGTGGGAGGAGCTATCGCACTTTAAAGGGTTAGGGTTAGGGTTAGGGTTAGGGCAATGGGGGTTCGCAAGATTACCGGTAATCTTACCGATAAGACCCAGGAGCCTCTGAACGTCCAGGACACAAGTATGAGACATCTAAAATTCCGTAATGGCGACCCGATTCGGAATCTGTTGTCCTCATTGATTTCTGAGCTTCCTAGCGGCAACAGCGCCACCATTTGTCTGCCATTAAAATTGCACAAAAAAATTCAAAAAAAAAAAACTTTTGCCTACGTACTAAGTAGGCCACTGCGAATCTTTTTCCCTCTTGAGAGTTTTGTCTAAAATGTCCAGAAGGGGGCGCAACAGCGAACCCGGAAGTGTTTTGACACTTGTGTTATTTTCAAGATTTAGGGTTAGGTAATGGGGGTTCTACCGATAAGACTCAGGAGCCTCTGAGAGTCCAAAACACAAGTATGAGACATCAAAAATTCCGTAATGGCGACCCGATTCGGAATCTGTTGTCCTCATTGATTTCTGAGCTTCCTAGCGGCAACAGCGCCACCATTTGTCTGCCATTGAAATTGCACAAAAAAATTCAAAAAAAAAAAAACTTTTGCCTACGTACTAAGTAGGCCACTGCGAATCTTTTTCCCTCTTGAGAGTTTTGTCTAAAATGTCCAGAAGGGGGCGCAAAGCGAACCCGGAAGTGTTTTGACACTAAGAATGTGTTTTTGGTTGAAATGCTAAACTTAAAATTGAGTACCAGAAGCGAGCCACATATCATCGCGTTCGTCTTATCGATGGCTACGCGTGGACGTGACTAACTTTTATTTCTGACCTTTGTGGGAGGAGCTATCGCACTTTAAAGGCTAACCCTAGGGTTAGGAACCGTGCGACCGTGTGCGGAGAGACACATATCCAAATGTCCGTCTCGACAAGCTATATAACATACTAAAAGATGGGACCGTGTCGACCTTTGTGGGAGGAGCTATCGCACTTTAAAGGCTAACCCTAGGGTTAGGAACCGTGCGACCGTGTGCGGAGAGACACATATCCAAATGTCCGTCTCGACAAGCTATATAACATACTAAAAGATGGGACCGTGTCGACCTTTGTGGGAGGAGCTATCGCACTTTAAAGGCTAACCCTAGGGTTAGGAACCGTGCGACCGTGTGCGGAGAGACACATATCCAAATGTCCGTCTCGACAAGCTATATAACATACTAAAAGATGGGACCGTGTCGACCTTTGTGGGAGGAGCTATCGCACTTTAAAGGGTTAGGGTTAGGGTTAGGGTTAGGGCAATGGGGGTTCGCAAGATTACCGGTAATCTTACCGATAAGACCCAGGAGCCTCTGAACGTCCAGGACACAAGTATGAGACATCTAAAATTCCGTAATGGCGACCCGATTCGGAATCTGTTGTCCTCATTGATTTCTGAGCTTCCTAGCGGCAACAGCGCCACCATTTGTCTGCCATTGAAATTGCACAAAAAAATTCAAAAAAAAAAAAACTTTTGCCTACGTACTAAGTAGGCCACTGCGAATCTTTTTCCCTCTTGAGAGTTTTGTCTAAAATGTCCAGAAGGGGGCGCAAAGCGAACCCGGAAGTGTTTTGACACTAAGAATGTGTTTTTGGTTGAAATGCTAAACTTAAAATTGAGTACCAGAAGCGAGCCACATATCATCGCGTTCGTCTTATCGATGGCTACGCGTGGACGTGACTAACTTTTATTTCTGACCTTTGTGGGAGGAGCTATCGCACTTTAAAGGCTAACCCTAGGGTTAGGAACCGTGCGACCGTGTGCGGAGAGACACATATCCAAATGTCCGTCTCGACAAGCTATATAACATACTAAAAGATGGGACCGTGTCGACCTTTGTGGGAGGAGCTATCGCACTTTAAAGGCTAACCCTAGGGTTAGGAACCGTGCGACCGTGTGCGGAGAGACACATATCCAAATGTCCGTCTCGACAAGCTATATAACATACTAAAAGATGGGACCGTGTCGACCTTTGTGGGAGGAGCTATCGCACTTTAAAGGCTAACCCTAGGGTTAGGAACCGTGCGACCGTGTGCGGAGAGACACATATCCAAATGTCCGTCTCGACAAGCTATATAACATACTAAAAGATGGGACCGTGTCGACCTTTGTGGGAGGAGCTATCGCACTTTAAAGGGTTAGGGTTAGGGTTAGGGTTAGGCAATGGGGGTTCGCAAGATTACCGGTAATCTTACCGATAAGACCCAGGAGCCTCTGAACGTCCAGGACACAAGTATGAGACATCTAAAATTCCGTAATGGCGACCCGATTCGGAATCTGTTGTCCTCATTGATTTCTGAGCTTCCTAGCGGCAACAGCGCCACCATTTGTCTGCCATTAAAATTGCACAAAAAAATTCAAAAAAAAAAAAACTTTTGCCTACGTACTAAGTAGGCCACTGCGAATCTTTTTCCCTCTTGAGAGTTTTGTCTAAAATGTCCAGAAGGGGGCGCAACAGCGAACCCGGAAGTGTTTTGACACTTGTGTTATTTTCAAGATTTAGGGTTAGGTAATGGGGGTTCTACCGATAAGACTCAGGAGCCTCTGAGAGTCCAAAACACAAGTATGAGACATCAAAAATTCCGTAATGGCGACCCGATTCGGAATCTGTTGTCCTCATTGATTTCTGAGCTTCCTAGCGGCAACAGCGCCACCATTTGTCTGCCATTGAAATTGCACAAAAAAATTCAAAAAAAAAAAAACTTTTGCCTACGTACTAAGTAGGCCACTGCGAATCTTTTTCCCTCTTGAGAGTTTTGTCTAAAATGTCCAGAAGGGGGCGCAAAGCGAACCCGGAAGTGTTTTGACACTAAGAATGTGTTTTTGGTTGAAATGCTAAACTTAAAATTGAGTACCAGAAGCGAGCCACATATCATCGCGTTCGTCTTATCGATGGCTACGCGTGGACGTGACTAACTTTTATTTCTGACCTTTGTGGGAGGAGCTATCGCACTTTAAAGGCTAACCCTAGGGTTAGGAACCGTGCGACCGTGTGCGGAGAGACACATATCCAAATGTCCGTCTCGACAAGCTATATAACATACTAAAAGATGGGACCGTGTCGACCTTTGTGGGAGGAGCTATCGCACTTTAAAGGCTAACCCTAGGGTTAGGAACCGTGCGACCGTGTGCGGAGAGACACATATCCAAATGTCCGTCTCGACAAGCTATATAACATACTAAAAGATGGGACCGTGTCGACCTTTGTGGGAGGAGCTATCGCACTTTAAAGGCTAACCCTAGGGTTAGGAACCGTGCGACCGTGTGCGGAGAGACACATATCCAAATGTCCGTCTCGACAAGCTATATAACATACTAAAAGATGGGACCGTGTCGACCTTTGTGGGAGGAGCTATCGCACTTTAAAGGGTTAGGGTTAGGGTTAGGGTTAGGCAATGGGGGTTCGCAAGATTACCGGTAATCTTACCGATAAGACCCAGGAGCCTCTGAACGTCCAGGACACAAGTATGAGACATCTAAAATTCCGTAATGGCGACCCGATTCGGAATCTGTTGTCCTCATTGATTTCTGAGCTTCCTAGCGGCAACAGCGCCACCATTTGTCTGCCATTAAAATTGCACAAAAAAATTCAAAAAAAAAAAAACTTTTGCCTACGTACTAAGTAGGCCACTGCGAATCTTTTTCCCTCTTGAGAGTTTTGTCTAAAATGTCCAGAAGGGGGCGCAACAGCGAACCCGGAAGTGTTTTGACACTTGTGTTATTTTCAAGATTTAGGGTTAGGTAATGGGGGTTCTACCGATAAGACTCAGGAGCCTCTGAGAGTCCAAAACACAAGTATGAGACATCAAAAATTCCGTAATGGCGACCCGATTCGGAATCTGTTGTCCTCATTGATTTCTGAGCTTCCTAGCGGCAACAGCGCCACCATTTGTCTGCCATTGAAATTGCACAAAAAAATTCAAAAAAAAAAAAACTTTTGCCTACGTACTAAGTAGGCCACTGCGAATCTTTTTCCCTCTTGAGAGTTTTGTCTAAAATGTCCAGAAGGGGGCGCAAAGCGAACCCGGAAGTGTTTTGACACTAAGAATGTGTTTTTGGTTGAAATGCTAAACTTAAAATTGAGTACCAGAAGCGAGCCACATATCATCGCGTTCGTCTTATCGATGGCTACGCGTGGACGTGACTAACTTTTATTTCTGACCTTTGTGGGAGGAGCTATCGCACTTTAAAGGCTAACCCTAGGGTTAGGAACCGTGCGACCGTGTGCGGAGAGACACATATCCAAATGTCCGTCTCGACAAGCTATATAACATACTAAAAGATGGGACCGTGTCGACCTTTGTGGGAGGAGCTATCGCACTTTAAAGGCTAACCCTAGGGTTAGGAACCGTGCGACCGTGTGCGGAGAGACACATATCCAAATGTCCGTCTCGACAAGCTATATAACATACTAAAAGATGGGACCGTGTCGACCTTTGTGGGAGGAGCTATCGCACTTTAAAGGCTAACCCTAGGGTTAGGAACCGTGCGACCGTGTGCGGAGAGACACATATCCAAATGTCCGTCTCGACAAGCTATATAACATACTAAAAGATGGGACCGTGTCGACCTTTGTGGGAGGAGCTATCGCACTTTAAAGGGTTAGGGTTAGGGTTAGGGTTAGGCAATGGGGGTTCGCAAGATTACCGGTAATCTTACCGATAAGACCCAGGAGCCTCTGAACGTCCAGGACACAAGTATGAGACATCTAAAATTCCGTAATGGCGACCCGATTCGGAATCTGTTGTCCTCATTGATTTCTGAGCTTCCTAGCGGCAACAGCGCCACCATTTGTCTGCCATTAAAATTGCACAAAAAAATTCAAAAAAAAAAAAACTTTTGCCTACGTACTAAGTAGGCCACTGCGAATCTTTTTCCCTCTTGAGAGTTTTGTCTAAAATGTCCAGAAGGGGGCGCAACAGCGAACCCGGAAGTGTTTTGACACTTGTGTTATTTTCAAGATTTAGGGTTAGGTAATGGGGGTTCTACCGATAAGACTCAGGAGCCTCTGAGAGTCCAAAACACAAGTATGAGACATCAAAAATTCCGTAATGGCGACCCGATTCGGAATCTGTTGTCCTCATTGATTTCTGAGCTTCCTAGCGGCAACAGCGCCACCATTTGTCTGCCATTGAAATTGCACAAAAAAATTCAAAAAAAAAAAAACTTTTGCCTACGTACTAAGTAGGCCACTGCGAATCTTTTTCCCTCTTGAGAGTTTTGTCTAAAATGTCCAGAAGGGGGCGCAAAGCGAACCCGGAAGTGTTTTGACACTAAGAATGTGTTTTTGGTTGAAATGCTAAACTTAAAATTGAGTACCAGAAGCGAGCCACATATCATCGCGTTCGTCTTATCGATGGCTACGCGTGGACGTGACTAACTTTTATTTCTGACCTTTGTGGGAGGAGCTATCGCACTTTAAAGGCTAACCCTAGGGTTAGGAACCGTGCGACCGTGTGCGGAGAGACACATATCCAAATGTCCGTCTCGACAAGCTATATAACATACTAAAAGATGGGACCGTGTCGACCTTTGTGGGAGGAGCTATCGCACTTTAAAGGCTAACCCTAGGGTTAGGAACCGTGCGACCGTGTGCGGAGAGACACATATCCAAATGTCCGTCTCGACAAGCTATATAACATACTAAAAGATGGGACCGTGTCGACCTTTGTGGGAGGAGCTATCGCACTTTAAAGGCTAACCCTAGGGTTAGGAACCGTGCGACCGTGTGCGGAGAGACACATATCCAAATGTCCGTCTCGACAAGCTATATAACATACTAAAAGATGGGACCGTGTCGACCTTTGTGGGAGGAGCTATCGCACTTTAAAGGGTTAGGGTTAGGGTTAGGGTTAGGCAATGGGGGTTCGCAAGATTACCGGTAATCTTACCGATAAGACCCAGGAGCCTCTGAACGTCCAGGACACAAGTATGAGACATCTAAAATTCCGTAATGGCGACCCGATTCGGAATCTGTTGTCCTCATTGATTTCTGAGCTTCCTAGCGGCAACAGCGCCACCATTTGTCTGCCATTAAAATTGCACAAAAAAATTCAAAAAAAAAAAAACTTTTGCCTACGTACTAAGTAGGCCACTGCGAATCTTTTTCCCTCTTGAGAGTTTTGTCTAAAATGTCCAGAAGGGGGCGCAACAGCGAACCCGGAAGTGTTTTGACACTTGTGTTATTTTCAAGATTTAGGGTTAGGTAATGGGGGTTCTACCGATAAGACTCAGGAGCCTCTGAGAGTCCAAAACACAAGTATGAGACATCAAAAATTCCGTAATGGCGACCCGATTCGGAATCTGTTGTCCTCATTGATTTCTGAGCTTCCTAGCGGCAACAGCGCCACCATTTGTCTGCCATTGAAATTGCACAAAAAAATTCAAAAAAAAAAAAACTTTTGCCTACGTACTAAGTAGGCCACTGCGAATCTTTTTCCCTCTTGAGAGTTTTGTCTAAAATGTCCAGAAGGGGGCGCAAAGCGAACCCGGAAGTGTTTTGACACTTGTGTTTTTTTCCAGATTTTTTTTTTTTTTTTTTAGGGTTAGGCTTAGTGTATACAAGTCTGCGGGTTAGGTTTAGGGTGAGGGTTTGAGATAGGTAGTAGTTGTAGTACTAAGACTGGTTAGGGTTAGTGTATACAAGTCTGCGGGTTAGGTTCAGGGTGAGGGTTTGAGATAGGTTGTAGTTGTAGTACTAAGACAAGTCTAAGTCCACATCAAGAAGGTTTTTTTTTTTTTTTTTTTTTTGGTTTAGTTTCTTTTTTTTTTTGAATTTTTTTTGATTTTTTTTTTTTTTTTTTTGATTTTCTTTTCTTTTTTTTTCTTTTTTTCTTTTTTTTTTAATTTTTTTTTCTTTTTTTGCATGTTTCAAGTGATTTGGGATCGACTGGTAATAGTCCCCAGTGCACTTATTTTGGTGTCCCCAAGCTCTGGGACTTAGTAAAATTTACCCCAGACCTTAGGAGTGTCGTAGAGCGACGGGACCAATTCCATTAAATCCGGCATGAAAAAGTGATTCAGAAAATGTGTTGTTTGAAAAAAAAAAATAATAATTGAGCTCTAGGGGCTGAAAAAACGTGTCTCTTTTGATTTGGCGGAGAGTTAGCAGTGTCGGAGAGCTACGAAACCACTTCCATCGGATTCGGGACGCTTCAAACATTTAGAAACAGTCTTGTTTGTGAAGACAGCAATTTTTTTGAATATCTTATTGAATTTTAAAGCTGCAAGGCCGCAAAATAAAGCCTAAAATGTCAACGCTTGACCTTTGGGTCTTCGGAGTGTCTTTGAGCGTCGGGAGTTGGCTCCCTAGACTCACTTTTTCCCGCTGAATACAGCCGTGGTGGTCTCGTGTCTCTACGATGTCGGGAAGTGGGTGTAATAGCCACTTAGCCGCCAGAAAACTTCTGTAAAAAACCGAGACCATTTTCCGACTCAGAACGACGAGGCGGACGCGCTGATATGTGTTTCCCAGCACACGGACTTACGGTTCTCTTAATTGGCTAGGGTTAGGGTTAGTTTTCAACGCGCGATAGCTCTTGAACGATACGTCCGTCAGACAAGTAATTGACGTTGGCGTTTCCAGCTTTCCGAGGCCTACGATCTGATATGTCCGCCATTGTCGTGCGACCCCCGTAGCCCCTAACCCTAACCCTAGATAACCCTAGTTTTACCTGATCGAAAGGCTTATAGGGTTACCGATGCTAAGAATGTGTTTTTGGTTGAAATGCTAAACTTAAAATTGAGTACCAGAAGCGAGCCACATATCATCGCGTTCGTCTTATCGATGGCTACGCGTGGACGTGACTAACTTTTATTTCTGACCTTTGTGGGAGGAGCTATCGCACTTTAAAGGCTAACCCTAGGGTTAGGAACCGTGCGACCGTGTGCGGAGAGACACATATCCAAATGTCCGTCTCGACAAGCTATATAACATACTAAAAGATGGGACCGTGTCGACCTTTGTGGGAGGAGCTATCGCACTTTAAAGGCTAACCCTAGGGTTAGGAACCGTGCGACCGTGTGCGGAGAGACACATATCCAAATGTCCGTCTCGACAAGCTATATAACATACTAAAAGATGGGACCGTGTCGACCTTTGTGGGAGGAGCTATCGCACTTTAAAGGCTAACCCTAGGGTTAGGAACCGTGCGACCGTGTGCGGAGAGACACATATCCAAATGTCCGTCTCGACAAGCTATATAACATACTAAAAGATGGGACCGTGTCGACCTTTGTGGGAGGAGCTATCGCACTTTAAAGGGTTAGGGTTAGGGTTAGGGTTAGGGCAATGGGGGTTCGCAAGATTACCGGTAATCTTACCGATAAGACCCAGGAGCCTCTGAACGTCCAGGACACAAGTATGAGACATCTAAAATTCCGTAATGGCGACCCGATTCGGAATCTGTTGTCCTCATTGATTTCTGAGCTTCCTAGCGGCAACAGCGCCACCATTTGTCTGCCATTAAAATTGCACAAAAAAATTCAAAAAAAAAAAAACTTTTGCCTACGTACTAAGTAGGCCACTGCGAATCTTTTTCCCTCTTGAGAGTTTTGTCTAAAATGTCCAGAAGGGGGCGCAACAGCGAACCCGGAAGTGTTTTGACACTTGTGTTATTTTCAAGATTTAGGGTTAGGTAATGGGGGTTCTACCGATAAGACTCAGGAGCCTCTGAGAGTCCAAAACACAAGTATGAGACATCAAAAATTCCGTAATGGCGACCCGATTCGGAATCTGTTGTCCTCATTGATTTCTGAGCTTCCTAGCGGCAACAGCGCCACCATTTGTCTGCCATTGAAATTGCACAAAAAAATTCAAAAAAAAAAAAACTTTTGCCTACGTACTAAGTAGGCCACTGCGAATCTTTTTCCCTCTTGAGAGTTTTGTCTAAAATGTCCAGAAGGGGGCGCAAAGCGAACCCGGAAGTGTTTTGACACTAAGAATGTGTTTTTGGTTGAAATGCTAAACTTAAAATTGAGTACCAGAAGCGAGCCACATATCATCGCGTTCGTCTTATCGATGGCTACGCGTGGACGTGACTAACTTTTATTTCTGACCTTTGTGGGAGGAGCTATCGCACTTTAAAGGCTAACCCTAGGGTTAGGAACCGTGCGACCGTGTGCGGAGAGACACATATCCAAATGTCCGTCTCGACAAGCTATATAACATACTAAAAGATGGGACCGTGTCGACCTTTGTGGGAGGAGCTATCGCACTTTAAAGGCTAACCCTAGGGTTAGGAACCGTGCGACCGTGTGCGGAGAGACACATATCCAAATGTCCGTCTCGACAAGCTATATAACATACTAAAAGATGGGACCGTGTCGACCTTTGTGGGAGGAGCTATCGCACTTTAAAGGCTAACCCTAGGGTTAGGAACCGTGCGACCGTGTGCGGAGAGACACATATCCAAATGTCCGTCTCGACAAGCTATATAACATACTAAAAGATGGGACCGTGTCGACCTTTGTGGGAGGAGCTATCGCACTTTAAAGGGTTAGGGTTAGGGTTAGGGTTAGGCAATGGGGGTTCGCAAGATTACCGGTAATCTTACCGATAAGACCCAGGAGCCTCTGAACGTCCAGGACACAAGTATGAGACATCTAAAATTCCGTAATGGCGACCCGATTCGGAATCTGTTGTCCTCATTGATTTCTGAGCTTCCTAGCGGCAACAGCGCCACCATTTGTCTGCCATTGAAATTGCACAAAAAAATTCAAAAAAAAACAAACTTTTGCCTACGTACTAAGTAGGCCACTGCGAATCTTTTTCCCTCTTGAGAGTTTTGTCTAAAATGTCCAGAAGGGGGCGCAAAGCGAACCCGGAAGTGTTTTGACACTTGTGTTTTTTTCCAGATTTTTTTTTTTTTTTTTTAGGGTTAGGCTTAGTGTATACAAGTCTGCGGGTTAGGTTTAGGGTGAGGGTTTGAGATAGGTAGTAGTTGTAGTACTAAGACTGGTTAGGGTTAGTGTATACAAGTCTGCGGGTTAGGTTCAGGGTGAGGGTTTGAGATAGGTTGTAGTTGTAGTACTAAGACAAGTCTAAGTCCACATCAAGAAGGTTTTTTTTTTTTTTTTTTTTTTGGTTTAGTTTCTTTTTTTTTTTTCTTTTTTTTTGATTTTTTTTTTTTTGAATTTTTTAATTTTTTTTCTTTTTTTTTCTTTTTTTCTTTTTTTTTTAATTTTTTTTTCTTTTTTTGCATGTTTCAAGTGATTTGGGATCGACTGGTAATAGTCCCCAGTGCACTTATTTTTGTGTCCCCAAGCTCTGGGACTTAGTAAAATTTACCCCAGACCTTAGGAGTGTCGTAGAGCGACGGGACCAATTCCATTAAATCCGGCATGAAAAAGTGATTCAGAAAATGTGTTGTTTGAAAAAAAAAAATAATAATTGAGCTCTAGGGGCTGAAAAAACGTGTCTCTTTTGATTTGGCGGAGAGTTAGCAGTGTCGGAGAGCTACGAAACCACTTCCATCGGATTCGGGACGCTTCAAACATTTAGAAACAGTCTTGTTTGTGAAGACAGCAATTTTTTTGAATATCTTATTGAATTTTAAAGCTGCAAGGCCGCAAAATAAAGCCTAAAATGTCAACGCTTGACCTTTGGGTCTTCGGAGTGTCTTTGAGCGTCGGGAGTTGGCTCCCTAGACTCACTTTTTCCCGCTGAATACAGCCGTGGTGGTCTCGTGTCTCTACGATGTCGGGAAGTGGGTGTAATAGCCACTTAGCCGCCAGAAAACTTCTGTAAAAAACCGAGACCATTTTCCGACTCAGAACGACGAGGCGGACGCGCTGATATGTGTTTCCCAGCACACGGACTTACGGTTCTCTTAATTGGCTAGGGTTAGGGTTAGTTTTCAACGCGCGATAGCTCTTGAACGATACGTCCGTCAGACAAGTAATTGACGTTGGCGTTTCCAGCTTTCCGAGGCCTACGATCTGATATGTCCGCCATTGTCGTGCGACCCCCGTAGCCCCTAACCCTAACCCTAGATAACCCTAGTTTTACCTGATCGAAAGGCTTATAGGGTTACCGATGCTAAGAATGTGTTTTTGGTTGAAATGCTAAACTTAAAATTGAGTACCAGAAGCGAGCCACATATCATCGCGTTCGTCTTATCGATGGCTACGCGTGGACGTGACTAACTTTTATTTCTGACCTTTGTGGGAGGAGCTATCGCACTTTAAAGGCTAACCCTAGGGTTAGGAACCGTGCGACCGTGTGCGGAGAGACACATATCCAAATGTCCGTCTCGACAAGCTATATAACATACTAAAAGATGGGACCGTGTCGACCTTTGTGGGAGGAGCTATCGCACTTTAAAGGCTAACCCTAGGGTTAGGAACCGTGCGACCGTGTGCGGAGAGACACATATCCAAATGTCCGTCTCGACAAGCTATATAACATACTAAAAGATGGGACCGTGTCGACCTTTGTGGGAGGAGCTATCGCACTTTAAAGGCTAACCCTAGGGTTAGGAACCGTGCGACCGTGTGCGGAGAGACACATATCCAAATGTCCGTCTCGACAAGCTATATAACATACTAAAAGATGGGACCGTGTCGACCTTTGTGGGAGGAGCTATCGCACTTTAAAGGGTTAGGGTTAGGGTTAGGGTTAGGGCAATGGGGGTTCGCAAGATTACCGATAAGACCCAGGAGCCTCTGAACGTCCAGGACACAAGTATGAGACATCTAAAATTCCGTAATGGCGACCCGATTCGGAATCTGTTGTCCTCATTGATTTCTGAGCTTCCTAGCGGCAACAGCGCCACCATTTGTCTGCCATTAAAATTGCACAAAAAAATTCAAAAAAAAAAAAACTTTTGCCTACGTACTAAGTAGGCCACTGCGAATCTTTTTCCCTCTTGAGAGTTTTGTCTAAAATGTCCAGAAGGGGGCGCAACAGCGAACCCGGAAGTGTTTTGACACTTGTGTTATTTTCAAGATTTAGGGTTAGGTAATGGGGGTTCTACCGATAAGACTCAGGAGCCTCTGAGAGTCCAAAACACAAGTATGAGACATCAAAAATTCCGTAATGGCGACCCGATTCGGAATCTGTTGTCCTCATTGATTTCTGAGCTTCCTAGCGGCAACAGCGCCACCATTTGTCTGCCATTGAAATTGCACAAAAAAATTCAAAAAAAAAAAAACTTTTGCCTACGTACTAAGTAGGCCACTGCGAATCTTTTTCCCTCTTGAGAGTTTTGTCTAAAATGTCCAGAAGGGGGCGCAAAGCGAACCCGGAAGTGTTTTGACACTAAGAATGTGTTTTTGGTTGAAATGCTAAACTTAAAATTGAGTACCAGAAGCGAGCCACATATCATCGCGTTCGTCTTATCGATGGCTACGCGTGGACGTGACTAACTTTTATTTCTGACCTTTGTGGGAGGAGCTATCGCACTTTAAAGGCTAACCCTAGGGTTAGGAACCGTGCGACCGTGTGCGGAGAGACACATATCCAAATGTCCGTCTCGACAAGCTATATAACATACTAAAAGATGGGACCGTGTCGACCTTTGTGGGAGGAGCTATCGCACTTTAAAGGCTAACCCTAGGGTTAGGAACCGTGCGACCGTGTGCGGAGAGACACATATCCAAATGTCCGTCTCGACAAGCTATATAACATACTAAAAGATGGGACCGTGTCGACCTTTGTGGGAGGAGCTATCGCACTTTAAAGGCTAACCCTAGGGTTAGGAACCGTGCGACCGTGTGCGGAGAGACACATATCCAAATGTCCGTCTCGACAAGCTATATAACATACTAAAAGATGGGACCGTGTCGACCTTTGTGGGAGGAGCTATCGCACTTTAAAGGGTTAGGGTTAGGGTTAGGGTTAGGCAATGGGGGTTCGCAAGATTACCGGTAATCTTACCGATAAGACCCAGGAGCCTCTGAACGTCCAGGACACAAGTATGAGACATCTAAAATTCCGTAATGGCGGCCCGATTCGGAATCTGTTGTCCTCATTGATTTCTGAGCTTCCTAGCGGCAACAGCGCCACCATTTGTCTGCCATTAAAATTGCACAAAAAAATTCAAAAAAAAAAAAACTTTTGCCTACGTACTAAGTAGGCCACTGCGAATCTTTTTCCCTCTTGAGAGTTTTGTCTAAAATGTCCAGAAGGGGGCGCAACAGCGAACCCGGAAGTGTTTTGACACTTGTGTTATTTTCAAGATTTAGGGTTAGGTAATGGGGGTTCTACCGATAAGACTCAGGAGCCTCTGAGAGTCCAAAACACAAGTATGAGACATCAAAAATTCCGTAATGGCGACCCGATTCGGAATCTGTTGTCCTCATTGATGAGGACAACAGAAGGGGGCGCAAAGCGAACCCGGAAGTGTTTTGACACTTGTGTTTTTTTCCAGATTTTTTTTTTTTTTTTTTAGGGTTAGGCTTAGTGTATACAAGTCTGCGGGTTAGGTTTAGGGTGAGGGTTTGAGATAGGTAGTAGTTGTAGTACTAAGACTGGTTAGGGTTAGTGTATACAAGTCTGCGGGTTAGGTTCAGGGTGAGGGTTTGAGATAGGTTGTAGTTGTAGTACTAAGACAAGTCTAAGTCCACATCAAGAAGGTTTTTTTTTTTTTTTTTTTTTTGGTTTAGTTTCTTTTTTTTTTTGAATTTTTTTTGATTTTTTTTTTTTTTTTTTTGATTTTCTTTTCTTTTTTTTTCTTTTTTTCTTTTTTTTTTAATTTTTTTTTCTTTTTTTGCATGTTTCAAGTGATTTGGGATCGACTGGTAATAGTCCCCAGTGCACTTATTTTGGTGTCCCCAAGCTCTGGGACTTAGTAAAATTTACCCCAGACCTTAGGAGTGTCGTAGAGCGACGGGACCAATTCCATTAAATCCGGCATGAAAAAGTGATTCAGAAAATGTGTTGTTTGAAAAAAAATAATAATAATTGAGCTCTAGGGGCTGAAAAAACGTGTCTCTTTTGATTTGGCGGAGAGTTAGCAGTGTCGGAGAGCTACGAAACCACTTCCATCGGATTCGGGACGCTTCAAACATTTAGAAACAGTCTTGTTTGTGAAGACAGCAATTTTTTTGAATATCTTATTGAATTTTAAAGCTGCAAGGCCGCAAAATAAAGCCTAAAATGTCAACGCTTGACCTTTGGGTCTTCGGAGTGTCTTTGAGCGTCGGGAGTTGGCTCCCTAGACTCACTTTTTCCCGCTGAATACAGCCGTGGTGGTCTCGTGTCTCTACGATGTCGGGAAGTGGGTGTAATAGCCACTTAGCCGCCAGAAAACTTCTGTAAAAAACCGAGACCATTTTCCGACTCAGAACGACGAGGCGGACGCGCTGATATGTGTTTCCCAGCACACGGACTTACGGTTCTCTTAATTGGCTAGGGTTAGGGTTAGTTTTCAACGCGCGATAGCTCTTGAACGATACGTCCGTCAGACAAGTAATTGACGTTGGCGTTTCCAGCTTTCCGAGGCCTACGATCTGATATGTCCGCCATTGTCGTGCGACCCCCGTAGCCCCTAACCCTAACCCTAGATAACCCTAGTTTTACCTGATCGAAAGGCTTATAGGGTTACCGATGCTAAGAATGTGTTTTTGGTTGAAATGCTAAACTTAAAATTGAGTACCAGAAGCGAGCCACATATCATCGCGTTCGTCTTATCGATGGCTACGCGTGGACGTGACTAACTTTTATTTCTGACCTTTGTGGGAGGAGCTATCGCACTTTAAAGGCTAACCCTAGGGTTAGGAACCGTGCGACCGTGTGCGGAGAGACACATATCCAAATGTCCGTCTCGACAAGCTATATAACATACTAAAAGATGGGACCGTGTCGACCTTTGTGGGAGGAGCTATCGCACTTTAAAGGCTAACCCTAGGGTTAGGAACCGTGCGACCGTGTGCGGAGAGACACATATCCAAATGTCCGTCTCGACAAGCTATATAACATACTAAAAGATGGGACCGTGTCGACCTTTGTGGGAGGAGCTATCGCACTTTAAAGGCTAACCCTAGGGTTAGGAACCGTGCGACCGTGTGCGGAGAGACACATATCCAAATGTCCGTCTCGACAAGCTATATAACATACTAAAAGATGGGACCGTGTCGACCTTTGTGGGAGGAGCTATCGCACTTTAAAGGGTTAGGGTTAGGGTTAGGGTTAGGGCAATGGGGGTTCGCAAGATTACCGATAAGACCCAGGAGCCTCTGAACGTCCAGGACACAAGTATGAGACATCTAAAATTCCGTAATGGCGACCCGATTCGGAATCTGTTGTCCTCATTGATTTCTGAGCTTCCTAGCGGCAACAGCGCCACCATTTGTCTGCCATTAAAATTGCACAAAAAAATTCAAAAAAAAAAAAACTTTTGCCTACGTACTAAGTAGGCCACTGCGAATCTTTTTCCCTCTTGAGAGTTTTGTCTAAAATGTCCAGAAGGGGGCGCAACAGCGAACCCGGAAGTGTTTTGACACTTGTGTTATTTTCAAGATTTAGGGTTAGGTAATGGGGGTTCTACCGATAAGACTCAGGAGCCTCTGAGAGTCCAAAACACAAGTATGAGACATCAAAAATTCCGTAATGGCGACCCGATTCGGAATCTGTTGTCCTCATTGATTTCTGAGCTTCCTAGCGGCAACAGCGCCACCATTTGTCTGCCATTGAAATTGCACAAAAAAATTCAAAAAAAAAAAAACTTTTGCCTACGTACTAAGTAGGCCACTGCGAATCTTTTTCCCTCTTGAGAGTTTTGTCTAAAATGTCCAGAAGGGGGCGCAAAGCGAACCCGGAAGTGTTTTGACACTAAGAATGTGTTTTTGGTTGAAATGCTAAACTTAAAATTGAGTACCAGAAGCGAGCCACATATCATCGCGTTCGTCTTATCGATGGCTACGCGTGGACGTGACTAACTTTTATTTCTGACCTTTGTGGGAGGAGCTATCGCACTTTAAAGGCTAACCCTAGGGTTAGGAACCGTGCGACCGTGTGCGGAGAGACACATATCCAAATGTCCGTCTCGACAAGCTATATAACATACTAAAAGATGGGACCGTGTCGACCTTTGTGGGAGGAGCTATCGCACTTTAAAGGCTAACCCTAGGGTTAGGAACCGTGCGACCGTGTGCGGAGAGACACATATCCAAATGTCCGTCTCGACAAGCTATATAACATACTAAAAGATGGGACCGTGTCGACCTTTGTGGGAGGAGCTATCGCACTTTAAAGGCTAACCCTAGGGTTAGGAACCGTGCGACCGTGTGCGGAGAGACACATATCCAAATGTCCGTCTCGACAAGCTATATAACATACTAAAAGATGGGACCGTGTCGACCTTTGTGGGAGGAGCTATCGCACTTTAAAGGGTTAGGGTTAGGGTTAGGGTTAGGCAATGGGGGTTCGCAAGATTACCGGTAATCTTACCGATAAGACCCAGGAGCCTCTGAACGTCCAGGACACAAGTATGAGACATCTAAAATTCCGTAATGGCGACCCGATTCGGAATCTGTTGTCCTCATTGATTTCTGAGCTTCCTAGCGGCAACAGCGCCACCATTTGTCTGCCATTGAAATTGCACAAAAAAATTCAAAAAAAAAAAAACTTTTGCCTACGTACTAAGTAGGCCACTGCGAATCTTTTTCCCTCTTGAGAGTTTTGTCTAAAATGTCCAGAAGGGGGCGCAAAGCGAACCCGGAAGTGTTTTGACACTTGTGTTTTTTTCCAGATTTTTTTTTTTTTTTTTTAGGGTTAGGCTTAGTGTATACAAGTCTGCGGGTTAGGTTTAG
This sequence comes from Protomyctophum bolini, assembly GCF_963924005.1. Lineage (NCBI taxonomy): Eukaryota > Metazoa > Chordata > Actinopteri > Myctophiformes > Myctophidae > Protomyctophum > Protomyctophum bolini. The sequence continues at coordinate 62,814 of NW_027665693.1, read as the reverse complement.
GGTGAGGGTTTGAGATAGGTAGTAGTTGTAGTACTAAGACTGGTTAGGGTTAGTGTATACAAGTCTGCGGGTTAGGTTCAGGGTGAGGGTTTGAGATAGGTTGTAGTTGTAGTACTAAGACAAGTCTAAGTCCACATCAAGAAGGTTTTTTTTTTTTTTTTTTTTTTTTTTGGTTTAGTTTCTTTTTTTTTTTGAATTTTTTTTGATTTTTTTTTTTTTTTTTTTGATTTTCTTTTCTTTTTTTTTCTTTTTTTCTTTTTTTTTTAATTTTTTTTTCTTTTTTTGCATGTTTCAAGTGATTTGGGATCGACTGGTAATAGTCCCCAGTGCACTTATTTTGGTGTCCCCAAGCTCTGGGACTTAGTAAAATTTACCCCAGACCTTAGGAGTGTCGTAGAGCGACGGGACCAATTCCATTAAATCCGGCATGAAAAAGTGATTCAGAAAATGTGTTGTTTGAAAAAAAAAAATAATAATTGAGCTCTAGGGGCTGAAAAAACGTGTCTCTTTTGATTTGGCGGAGAGTTAGCAGTGTCGGAGAGCTACGAAACCACTTCCATCGGATTCGGGACGCTTCAAACATTTAGAAACAGTCTTGTTTGTGAAGACAGCAATTTTTTTGAATATCTTATTGAATTTTAAAGCTGCAAGGCCGCAAAATAAAGCCTAAAATGTCAACGCTTGACCTTTGGGTCTTCGGAGTGTCTTTGAGCGTCGGGAGTTGGCTCCCTAGACTCACTTTTTCCCGCTGAATACAGCCGTGGTGGTCTCGTGTCTCTACGATGTCGGGAAGTGGGTGTAATAGCCACTTAGCCGCCAGAAAACTTCTGTAAAAAACCGAGACCATTTTCCGACTCAGAACGACGAGGCGGACGCGCTGATATGTGTTTCCCAGCACACGGACTTACGGTTCTCTTAATTGGCTAGGGTTAGGGTTAGTTTTCAACGCGCGATAGCTCTTGAACGATACGTCCGTCAGACAAGTAATTGACGTTGGCGTTTCCAGCTTTCCGAGGCCTACGATCTGATATGTCCGCCATTGTCGTGCGACCCCCGTAGCCCCTAACCCTAACCCTAGATAACCCTAGTTTTACCTGATCGAAAGGCTTATAGGGTTACCGATGCTAAGAATGTGTTTTTGGTTGAAATGCTAAACTTAAAATTGAGTACCAGAAGCGAGCCACATATCATCGCGTTCGTCTTATCGATGGCTACGCGTGGACGTGACTAACTTTTATTTCTGACCTTTGTGGGAGGAGCTATCGCACTTTAAAGGCTAACCCTAGGGTTAGGAACCGTGCGACCGTGTGCGGAGAGACACATATCCAAATGTCCGTCTCGACAAGCTATATAACATACTAAAAGATGGGACCGTGTCGACCTTTGTGGGAGGAGCTATCGCACTTTAAAGGCTAACCCTAGGGTTAGGAACCGTGCGACCGTGTGCGGAGAGACACATATCCAAATGTCCGTCTCGACAAGCTATATAACATACTAAAAGATGGGACCGTGTCGACCTTTGTGGGAGGAGCTATCGCACTTTAAAGGCTAACCCTAGGGTTAGGAACCGTGCGACCGTGTGCGGAGAGACACATATCCAAATGTCCGTCTCGACAAGCTATATAACATACTAAAAGATGGGACCGTGTCGACCTTTGTGGGAGGAGCTATCGCACTTTAAAGGGTTAGGGTTAGGGTTAGGGTTAGGGCAATGGGGGTTCGCAAGATTACCGGTAATCTTACCGATAAGACCCAGGAGCCTCTGAACGTCCAGGACACAAGTATGAGACATCTAAAATTCCGTAATGGCGACCCGATTCGGAATCTGTTGTCCTCATTGATTTCTGAGCTTCCTAGCGGCAACAGCGCCACCATTTGTCTGCCATTAAAATTGCACAAAAAAATTCAAAAAAAAAAAAACTTTTGCCTACGTACTAAGTAGGCCACTGCGAATCTTTTTCCCTCTTGAGAGTTTTGTCTAAAATGTCCAGAAGGGGGCGCAACAGCGAACCCGGAAGTGTTTTGACACTTGTGTTATTTTCAAGATTTAGGGTTAGGTAATGGGGGTTCTACCGATAAGACTCAGGAGCCTCTGAGAGTCCAAAACACAAGTATGAGACATCAAAAATTCCGTAATGGCGACCCGATTCGGAATCTGTTGTCCTCATTGATTTCTGAGCTTCCTAGCGGCAACAGCGCCACCATTTGTCTGCCATTGAAATTGCACAAAAAAATTCAAAAAAAAAAAAACTTTTGCCTACGTACTAAGTAGGCCACTGCGAATCTTTTTCCCTCTTGAGAGTTTTGTCTAAAATGTCCAGAAGGGGGCGCAAAGCGAACCCGGAAGTGTTTTGACACTTGTGTTTTTTTCCAGATTTTTTTTTTTTTTTTTTAGGGTTAGGCTTAGTGTATACAAGTCTGCGGGTTAGGTTTAGGGTGAGGGTTTGAGATAGGTAGTAGTTGTAGTACTAAGACTGGTTAGGGTTAGTGTATACAAGTCTGCGGGTTAGGTTCAGGGTGAGGGTTTGAGATAGGTTGTAGTTGTAGTACTAAGACAAGTCTAAGTCCACATCAAGAAGGTTTTTTTTTTTTTTTTTTTTTTTTTTGGTTTAGTTTCTTTTTTTTTTTGAATTTTTTTTGATTTTTTTTTTTTTTTTTTTGATTTTCTTTTCTTTTTTTTTCTTTTTTTCTTTTTTTTTTAATTTTTTTTTCTTTTTTTGCATGTTTCAAGTGATTTGGGATCGACTGGTAATAGTCCCCAGTGCACTTATTTTGGTGTCCCCAAGCTCTGGGACTTAGTAAAATTTACCCCAGACCTTAGGAGTGTCGTAGAGCGACGGGACCAATTCCATTAAATCCGGCATGAAAAAGTGATTCAGAAAATGTGTTGTTTGAAAAAAAAAAATAATAATTGAGCTCTAGGGGCTGAAAAAACGTGTCTCTTTTGATTTGGCGGAGAGTTAGCAGTGTCGGAGAGCTACGAAACCACTTCCATCGGATTCGGGACGCTTCAAACATTTAGAAACAGTCTTGTTTGTGAAGACAGCAATTTTTTTGAATATCTTATTGAATTTTAAAGCTGCAAGGCCGCAAAATAAAGCCTAAAATGTCAACGCTTGACCTTTGGGTCTTCGGAGTGTCTTTGAGCGTCGGGAGTTGGCTCCCTAGACTCACTTTTTCCCGCTGAATACAGCCGTGGTGGTCTCGTGTCTCTACGATGTCGGGAAGTGGGTGTAATAGCCACTTAGCCGCCAGAAAACTTCTGTAAAAAACCGAGACCATTTTCCGACTCAGAACGACGAGGCGGACGCGCTGATATGTGTTTCCCAGCACACGGACTTACGGTTCTCTTAATTGGCTAGGGTTAGGGTTAGTTTTCAACGCGCGATAGCTCTTGAACGATACGTCCGTCAGACAAGTAATTGACGTTGGCGTTTCCAGCTTTCCGAGGCCTACGATCTGATATGTCCGCCATTGTCGTGCGACCCCCGTAGCCCCTAACCCTAACCCTAGATAACCCTAGTTTTACCTGATCGAAAGGCTTATAGGGTTACCGATGCTAAGAATGTGTTTTTGGTTGAAATGCTAAACTTAAAATTGAGTACCAGAAGCGAGCCACATATCATCGCGTTCGTCTTATCGATGGCTACGCGTGGACGTGACTAACTTTTATTTCTGACCTTTGTGGGAGGAGCTATCGCACTTTAAAGGCTAACCCTAGGGTTAGGAACCGTGCGACCGTGTGCGGAGAGACACATATCCAAATGTCCGTCTCGACAAGCTATATAACATACTAAAAGATGGGACCGTGTCGACCTTTGTGGGAGGAGCTATCGCACTTTAAAGGCTAACCCTAGGGTTAGGAACCGTGCGACCGTGTGCGGAGAGACACATATCCAAATGTCCGTCTCGACAAGCTATATAACATACTAAAAGATGGGACCGTGTCGACCTTTGTGGGAGGAGCTATCGCACTTTAAAGGCTAACCCTAGGGTTAGGAACCGTGCGACCGTGTGCGGAGAGACACATATCCAAATGTCCGTCTCGACAAGCTATATAACATACTAAAAGATGGGACCGTGTCGACCTTTGTGGGAGGAGCTATCGCACTTTAAAGGGTTAGGGTTAGGGTTAGGGTTAGGGCAATGGGGGTTCGCAAGATTACCGGTAATCTTACCGATAAGACCCAGGAGCCTCTGAACGTCCAGGACACAAGTATGAGACATCTAAAATTCCGTAATGGCGACCCGATTCGGAATCTGTTGTCCTCATTGATTTCTGAGCTTCCTAGCGGCAACAGCGCCACCATTTGTCTGCCATTAAAATTGCACAAAAAAATTCAAAAAAAAAAAAACTTTTGCCTACGTACTAAGTAGGCCACTGCGAATCTTTTTCCCTCTTGAGAGTTTTGTCTAAAATGTCCAGAAGGGGGCGCAACAGCGAACCCGGAAGTGTTTTGACACTTGTGTTATTTTCAAGATTTAGGGTTAGGTAATGGGGGTTCTACCGATAAGACTCAGGAGCCTCTGAGAGTCCAAAACACAAGTATGAGACATCAAAAATTCCGTAATGGCGACCCGATTCGGAATCTGTTGTCCTCATTGATTTCTGAGCTTCCTAGCGGCAACAGCGCCACCATTTGTCTGCCATTGAAATTGCACAAAAAAATTCAAAAAAAAAAAAACTTTTGCCTACGTACTAAGTAGGCCACTGCGAATCTTTTTCCCTCTTGAGAGTTTTGTCTAAAATGTCCAGAAGGGGGCGCAAAGCGAACCCGGAAGTGTTTTGACACTTGTGTTTTTTTCCAGATTTTTTTTTTTTTTTTTTAGGGTTAGGCTTAGTGTATACAAGTCTGCGGGTTAGGTTTAGGGTGAGGGTTTGAGATAGGTAGTAGTTGTAGTACTAAGACTGGTTAGGGTTAGTGTATACAAGTCTGCGGGTTAGGTTCAGGGTGAGGGTTTGAGATAGGTTGTAGTTGTAGTACTAAGACAAGTCTAAGTCCACATCAAGAAGGTTTTTTTTTTTTTTTTTTTTTTTTTTGGTTTAGTTTCTTTTTTTTTTTGAATTTTTTTTGATTTTTTTTTTTTTTTTTTTGATTTTCTTTTCTTTTTTTTTCTTTTTTTCTTTTTTTTTTAATTTTTTTTTCTTTTTTTGCATGTTTCAAGTGATTTGGGATCGACTGGTAATAGTCCCCAGTGCACTTATTTTGGTGTCCCCAAGCTCTGGGACTTAGTAAAATTTACCCCAGACCTTAGGAGTGTCGTAGAGCGACGGGACCAATTCCATTAAATCCGGCATGAAAAAGTGATTCAGAAAATGTGTTGTTTGAAAAAAAAAAATAATAATTGAGCTCTAGGGGCTGAAAAAACGTGTCTCTTTTGATTTGGCGGAGAGTTAGCAGTGTCGGAGAGCTACGAAACCACTTCCATCGGATTCGGGACGCTTCAAACATTTAGAAACAGTCTTGTTTGTGAAGACAGCAATTTTTTTGAATATCTTATTGAATTTTAAAGCTGCAAGGCCGCAAAATAAAGCCTAAAATGTCAACGCTTGACCTTTGGGTCTTCGGAGTGTCTTTGAGCGTCGGGAGTTGGCTCCCTAGACTCACTTTTTCCCGCTGAATACAGCCGTGGTGGTCTCGTGTCTCTACGATGTCGGGAAGTGGGTGTAATAGCCACTTAGCCGCCAGAAAACTTCTGTAAAAAACCGAGACCATTTTCCGACTCAGAACGACGAGGCGGACGCGCTGATATGTGTTTCCCAGCACACGGACTTACGGTTCTCTTAATTGGCTAGGGTTAGGGTTAGTTTTCAACGCGCGATAGCTCTTGAACGATACGTCCGTCAGACAAGTAATTGACGTTGGCGTTTCCAGCTTTCCGAGGCCTACGATCTGATATGTCCGCCATTGTCGTGCGACCCCCGTAGCCCCTAACCCTAACCCTAGATAACCCTAGTTTTACCTGATCGAAAGGCTTATAGGGTTACCGATGCTAAGAATGTGTTTTTGGTTGAAATGCTAAACTTAAAATTGAGTACCAGAAGCGAGCCACATATCATCGCGTTCGTCTTATCGATGGCTACGCGTGGACGTGACTAACTTTTATTTCTGACCTTTGTGGGAGGAGCTATCGCACTTTAAAGGCTAACCCTAGGGTTAGGAACCGTGCGACCGTGTGCGGAGAGACACATATCCAAATGTCCGTCTCGACAAGCTATATAACATACTAAAAGATGGGACCGTGTCGACCTTTGTGGGAGGAGCTATCGCACTTTAAAGGCTAACCCTAGGGTTAGGAACCGTGCGACCGTGTGCGGAGAGACACATATCCAAATGTCCGTCTCGACAAGCTATATAACATACTAAAAGATGGGACCGTGTCGACCTTTGTGGGAGGAGCTATCGCACTTTAAAGGCTAACCCTAGGGTTAGGAACCGTGCGACCGTGTGCGGAGAGACACATATCCAAATGTCCGTCTCGACAAGCTATATAACATACTAAAAGATGGGACCGTGTCGACCTTTGTGGGAGGAGCTATCGCACTTTAAAGGGTTAGGGTTAGGGTTAGGGTTAGGGCAATGGGGGTTCGCAAGATTACCGGTAATCTTACCGATAAGACCCAGGAGCCTCTGAACGTCCAGGACACAAGTATGAGACATCTAAAATTCCGTAATGGCGACCCGATTCGGAATCTGTTGTCCTCATTGATTTCTGAGCTTCCTAGCGGCAACAGCGCCACCATTTGTCTGCCATTAAAATTGCACAAAAAAATTCAAAAAAAAAAAAACTTTTGCCTACGTACTAAGTAGGCCACTGCGAATCTTTTTCCCTCTTGAGAGTTTTGTCTAAAATGTCCAGAAGGGGGCGCAACAGCGAACCCGGAAGTGTTTTGACACTTGTGTTATTTTCAAGATTTAGGGTTAGGTAATGGGGGTTCTACCGATAAGACTCAGGAGCCTCTGAGAGTCCAAAACACAAGTATGAGACATCAAAAATTCCGTAATGGCGACCCGATTCGGAATCTGTTGTCCTCATTGATTTCTGAGCTTCCTAGCGGCAACAGCGCCACCATTTGTCTGCCATTGAAATTGCACAAAAAAATTCAAAAAAAAAAAAACTTTTGCCTACGTACTAAGTAGGCCACTGCGAATCTTTTTCCCTCTTGAGAGTTTTGTCTAAAATGTCCAGAAGGGGGCGCAAAGCGAACCCGGAAGTGTTTTGACACTAAGAATGTGTTTTTGGTTGAAATGCTAAACTTAAAATTGAGTACCAGAAGCGAGCCACATATCATCGCGTTCGTCTTATCGATGGCTACGCGTGGACGTGACTAACTTTTATTTCTGACCTTTGTGGGAGGAGCTATCGCACTTTAAAGGCTAACCCTAGGGTTAGGAACCGTGCGACCGTGTGCGGAGAGACACATATCCAAATGTCCGTCTCGACAAGCTATATAACATACTAAAAGATGGGACCGTGTCGACCTTTGTGGGAGGAGCTATCGCACTTTAAAGGCTAACCCTAGGGTTAGGAACCGTGCGACCGTGTGCGGAGAGACACATATCCAAATGTCCGTCTCGACAAGCTATATAACATACTAAAAGATGGGACCGTGTCGACCTTTGTGGGAGGAGCTATCGCACTTTAAAGGCTAACCCTAGGGTTAGGAACCGTGCGACCGTGTGCGGAGAGACACATATCCAAATGTCCGTCTCGACAAGCTATATAACATACTAAAAGATGGGACCGTGTCGACCTTTGTGGGAGGAGCTATCGCACTTTAAAGGGTTAGGGTTAGGGTTAGGGTTAGGCAATGGGGGTTCGCAAGATTACCGGTAATCTTACCGATAAGACCCAGGAGCCTCTGAACGTCCAGGACACAAGTATGAGACATCTAAAATTCCGTAATGGCGACCCGATTCGGAATCTGTTGTCCTCATTGATTTCTGAGCTTCCTAGCGGCAACAGCGCCACCATTTGTCTGCCATTAAAATTGCACAAAAAAATTCAAAAAAAAAAAAACTTTTGCCTACGTACTAAGTAGGCCACTGCGAATCTTTTTCCCTCTTGAGAGTTTTGTCTAAAATGTCCAGAAGGGGGCGCAACAGCGAACCCGGAAGTGTTTTGACACTTGTGTTATTTTCAAGATTTAGGGTTAGGTAATGGGGGTTCTACCGATAAGACTCAGGAGCCTCTGAGAGTCCAAAACACAAGTATGAGACATCAAAAATTCCGTAATGGCGACCCGATTCGGAATCTGTTGTCCTCATTGATTTCTGAGCTTCCTAGCGGCAACAGCGCCACCATTTGTCTGCCATTGAAATTGCACAAAAAAATTCAAAAAAAAAAAAACTTTTGCCTACGTACTAAGTAGGCCACTGCGAATCTTTTTCCCTCTTGAGAGTTTTGTCTAAAATGTCCAGAAGGGGGCGCAAAGCGAACCCGGAAGTGTTTTGACACTTGTGTTTTTTTCCAGATTTTTTTTTTTTTTTTTTAGGGTTAGGCTTAGTGTATACAAGTCTGCGGGTTAGGTTTAGGGTGAGGGTTTGAGATAGGTAGTAGTTGTAGTACTAAGACTGGTTAGGGTTAGTGTATACAAGTCTGCGGGTTAGGTTCAGGGTGAGGGTTTGAGATAGGTTGTAGTTGTAGTACTAAGACAAGTCTAAGTCCACATCAAGAAGGTTTTTTTTTTTTTTTTTTTTTTTTTTGGTTTAGTTTCTTTTTTTTTTTGAATTTTTTTTGATTTTTTTTTTTTTTTTTTTGATTTTCTTTTCTTTTTTTTTCTTTTTTTCTTTTTTTTTTAATTTTTTTTTCTTTTTTTGCATGTTTCAAGTGATTTGGGATCGACTGGTAATAGTCCCCAGTGCACTTATTTTGGTGTCCCCAAGCTCTGGGACTTAGTAAAATTTACCCCAGACCTTAGGAGTGTCGTAGAGCGACGGGACCAATTCCATTAAATCCGGCATGAAAAAGTGATTCAGAAAATGTGTTGTTTGAAAAAAAAAAATAATAATTGAGCTCTAGGGGCTGAAAAAACGTGTCTCTTTTGATTTGGCGGAGAGTTAGCAGTGTCGGAGAGCTACGAAACCACTTCCATCGGATTCGGGACGCTTCAAACATTTAGAAACAGTCTTGTTTGTGAAGACAGCAATTTTTTTGAATATCTTATTGAATTTTAAAGCTGCAAGGCCGCAAAATAAAGCCTAAAATGTCAACGCTTGACCTTTGGGTCTTCGGAGTGTCTTTGAGCGTCGGGAGTTGGCTCCCTAGACTCACTTTTTCCCGCTGAATACAGCCGTGGTGGTCTCGTGTCTCTACGATGTCGGGAAGTGGGTGTAATAGCCACTTAGCCGCCAGAAAACTTCTGTAAAAAACCGAGACCATTTTCCGACTCAGAACGACGAGGCGGACGCGCTGATATGTGTTTCCCAGCACACGGACTTACGGTTCTCTTAATTGGCTAGGGTTAGGGTTAGTTTTCAACGCGCGATAGCTCTTGAACGATACGTCCGTCAGACAAGTAATTGACGTTGGCGTTTCCAGCTTTCCGAGGCCTACGATCTGATATGTCCGCCATTGTCGTGCGACCCCCGTAGCCCCTAACCCTAACCCTAGATAACCCTAGTTTTACCTGATCGAAAGGCTTATAGGGTTACCGATGCTAAGAATGTGTTTTTGGTTGAAATGCTAAACTTAAAATTGAGTACCAGAAGCGAGCCACATATCATCGCGTTCGTCTTATCGATGGCTACGCGTGGACGTGACTAACTTTTATTTCTGACCTTTGTGGGAGGAGCTATCGCACTTTAAAGGCTAACCCTAGGGTTAGGAACCGTGCGACCGTGTGCGGAGAGACACATATCCAAATGTCCGTCTCGACAAGCTATATAACATACTAAAAGATGGGACCGTGTCGACCTTTGTGGGAGGAGCTATCGCACTTTAAAGGCTAACCCTAGGGTTAGGAACCGTGCGACCGTGTGCGGAGAGACACATATCCAAATGTCCGTCTCGACAAGCTATATAACATACTAAAAGATGGGACCGTGTCGACCTTTGTGGGAGGAGCTATCGCACTTTAAAGGCTAACCCTAGGGTTAGGAACCGTGCGACCGTGTGCGGAGAGACACATATCCAAATGTCCGTCTCGACAAGCTATATAACATACTAAAAGATGGGACCGTGTCGACCTTTGTGGGAGGAGCTATCGCACTTTAAAGGGTTAGGGTTAGGGTTAGGGTTAGGGCAATGGGGGTTCGCAAGATTACCGGTAATCTTACCGATAAGACCCAGGAGCCTCTGAACGTCCAGGACACAAGTATGAGACATCTAAAATTCCGTAATGGCGACCCGATTCGGAATCTGTTGTCCTCATTGATTTCTGAGCTTCCTAGCGGCAACAGCGCCACCATTTGTCTGCCATTAAAATTGCACAAAAAAATTCAAAAAAAAAAAAACTTTTGCCTACGTACTAAGTAGGCCACTGCGAATCTTTTTCCCTCTTGAGAGTTTTGTCTAAAATGTCCAGAAGGGGGCGCAACAGCGAACCCGGAAGTGTTTTGACACTTGTGTTATTTTCAAGATTTAGGGTTAGGTAATGGGGGTTCTACCGATAAGACTCAGGAGCCTCTGAGAGTCCAAAACACAAGTATGAGACATCAAAAATTCCGTAATGGCGACCCGATTCGGAATCTGTTGTCCTCATTGATTTCTGAGCTTCCTAGCGGCAACAGCGCCACCATTTGTCTGCCATTGAAATTGCACAAAAAAATTCAAAAAAAAAAAAACTTTTGCCTACGTACTAAGTAGGCCACTGCGAATCTTTTTCCCTCTTGAGAGTTTTGTCTAAAATGTCCAGAAGGGGGCGCAAAGCGAACCCGGAAGTGTTTTGACACTAAGAATGTGTTTTTGGTTGAAATGCTAAACTTAAAATTGAGTACCAGAAGCGAGCCACATATCATCGCGTTCGTCTTATCGATGGCTACGCGTGGACGTGACTAACTTTTATTTCTGACCTTTGTGGGAGGAGCTATCGCACTTTAAAGGCTAACCCTAGGGTTAGGAACCGTGCGACCGTGTGCGGAGAGACACATATCCAAATGTCCGTCTCGACAAGCTATATAACATACTAAAAGATGGGACCGTGTCGACCTTTGTGGGAGGAGCTATCGCACTTTAAAGGCTAACCCTAGGGTTAGGAACCGTGCGACCGTGTGCGGAGAGACACATATCCAAATGTCCGTCTCGACAAGCTATATAACATACTAAAAGATGGGACCGTGTCGACCTTTGTGGGAGGAGCTATCGCACTTTAAAGGCTAACCCTAGGGTTAGGAACCGTGCGACCGTGTGCGGAGAGACACATATCCAAATGTCCGTCTCGACAAGCTATATAACATACTAAAAGATGGGACCGTGTCGACCTTTGTGGGAGGAGCTATCGCACTTTAAAGGGTTAGGGTTAGGGTTAGGGTTAGGCAATGGGGGTTCGCAAGATTACCGGTAATCTTACCGATAAGACCCAGGAGCCTCTGAACGTCCAGGACACAAGTATGAGACATCTAAAATTCCGTAATGGCGACCCGATTCGGAATCTGTTGTCCTCATTGATTTCTGAGCTTCCTAGCGGCAACAGCGCCACCATTTGTCTGCCATTAAAATTGCACAAAAAAATTCAAAAAAAAAAAAACTTTTGCCTACGTACTAAGTAGGCCACTGCGAATCTTTTTCCCTCTTGAGAGTTTTGTCTAAAATGTCCAGAAGGGGGCGCAACAGCGAACCCGGAAGTGTTTTGACACTTGTGTTATTTTCAAGATTTAGGGTTAGGTAATGGGGGTTCTACCGATAAGACTCAGGAGCCTCTGAGAGTCCAAAACACAAGTATGAGACATCAAAAATTCCGTAATGGCGACCCGATTCGGAATCTGTTGTCCTCATTGATTTCTGAGCTTCCTAGCGGCAACAGCGCCACCATTTGTCTGCCATTGAAATTGCACAAAAAAATTCAAAAAAAAAAAAACTTTTGCCTACGTACTAAGTAGGCCACTGCGAATCTTTTTCCCTCTTGAGAGTTTTGTCTAAAATGTCCAGAAGGGGGCGCAAAGCGAACCCGGAAGTGTTTTGACACTTGTGTTTTTTTCCAGATTTTTTTTTTTTTTTTTTAGGGTTAGGCTTAGTGTATACAAGTCTGCGGGTTAGGTTTAGGGTGAGGGTTTGAGATAGGTAGTAGTTGTAGTACTAAGACTGGTTAGGGTTAGTGTATACAAGTCTGCGGGTTAGGTTCAGGGTGAGGGTTTGAGATAGGTTGTAGTTGTAGTACTAAGACAAGTCTAAGTCCACATCAAGAAGGTTTTTTTTTTTTTTTTTTTTTTGGTTTAGTTTCTTTTTTTTTTTGAATTTTTTTTGATTTTTTTTTTTTTGAATTTTTGAATTTTTTTTCTTTTTTTTTCTTTTTTTCTTTTTTTTTTAATTTTTTTTTCTTTTTTTGCATGTTTCAAGTGATTTGGGATCGACTGGTAATAGTCCCCAGTGCACTTATTTTTGTGTCCCCAAGCTCTGGGACTTAGTAAAATTTACCCCAGACCTTAGGAGTGTCGTAGAGCGACGGGACCAATTCCATTAAATCCGGCATGAAAAAGTGATTCAGAAAATGTGTTGTTTGAAAAAAAAAAAAAATAATTGAGCTCTAGGGGCTGAAAAAACGTGTCTCTTTTGATTTGGCGGAGAGTTAGCAGTGTCGGAGAGCTACGAAACCACTTCCATCGGATTCGGGACGCTTCAAACATTTAGAAACAGTCTTGTTTGTGAAGACAGCAATTTTTTTGAATATCTTATTGAATTTTAAAGCTGCAAGGCCGCAAAATAAAGCCTAAAATGTCAACGCTTGACCTTTGGGTCTTCGGAGTGTCTTTGAGCGTCGGGAGTTGGCTCCCTAGACTCACTTTTTCCCGCTGAATACAGCCGTGGTGGTCTCGTGTCTCTACGATGTCGGGAAGTGGGTGTAATAGCCACTTAGCCGCCAGAAAACTTCTGTAAAAAACCGAGACCATTTTCCGACTCAGAACGACGAGGCGGACGCGCTGATATGTGTTTCCCAGCACACGGACTTACGGTTCTCTTAATTGGCTAGGGTTAGGGTTAGTTTTCAACGCGCGATAGCTCTTGAACGATACGTCCGTCAGACAAGTAATTGACGTTGGCGTTTCCAGCTTTCCGAGGCCTACGATCTGATATGTCCGCCATTGTCGTGCGACCCCCGTAGCCCCTAACCCTAACCCTAGATAACCCTAGTTTTACCTGATCGAAAGGCTTATAGGGTTACCGATGCTAAGAATGTGTTTTTGGTTGAAATGCTAAACTTAAAATTGAGTACCAGAAGCGAGCCACATATCATCGCGTTCGTCTTATCGATGGCTACGCGTGGACGTGACTAACTTTTATTTCTGACCTTTGTGGGAGGAGCTATCGCACTTTAAAGGCTAACCCTAGGGTTAGGAACCGTGCGACCGTGTGCGGAGAGACACATATCCAAATGTCCGTCTCGACAAGCTATATAACATACTAAAAGATGGGACCGTGTCGACCTTTGTGGGAGGAGCTATCGCACTTTAAAGGCTAACCCTAGGGTTAGGAACCGTGCGACCGTGTGCGGAGAGACACATATCCAAATGTCCGTCTCGACAAGCTATATAACATACTAAAAGATGGGACCGTGTCGACCTTTGTGGGAGGAGCTATCGCACTTTAAAGGCTAACCCTAGGGTTAGGAACCGTGCGACCGTGTGCGGAGAGACACATATCCAAATGTCCGTCTCGACAAGCTATATAACATACTAAAAGATGGGACCGTGTCGACCTTTGTGGGAGGAGCTATCGCACTTTAAAGGGTTAGGGTTAGGGTTAGGGTTAGGCAATGGGGGTTCGCAAGATTACCGGTAATCTTACCGATAAGACCCAGGAGCCTCTGAACGTCCAAAACACAAGTATGAGACATCAAAAATTCCGTAATGGCGACCCGATTCGGAATCTGTTGTCCTCATTGATTTCTGAGCTTCCTAGCGGCAACAGCGCCACCATTTGTCTGCCATTGAAATTGCACAAAAAAATTCAAAAAAAAAAAAACTTTTGCCTACGTACTAAGTAGGCCACTGCGAATCTTTTTCCCTCTTGAGAGTTTTGTCTAAAATGTCCAGAAGGGGGCGCAAAGCGAACCCGGAAGTGTTTTGACACTAAGAATGTGTTTTTGGTTGAAATGCTAAACTTAAAATCTGGAAAAAAACACAAGTGTCAAAACACTTCCGGGTTCGCTTTGCGCCCCCTTCTGGACATTTTAGACAAAACTCTCAAGAGGGAAAAAGATTCGCAGTGGCCTACTTAGTACGTAGGCAAAAGTTTTTTTTTTTTTGAATTTTTTTGTGCAATTTCAATGGCAGACAAATGGTGGCGCTGTTGCCGCTAGGAAGCTCAGAAATCAATGAGGACAACAGATTCCGAATCGGGTCGCCATTACGGAATTTTTGATGTCTCATACTTGTGTTTTGGACTCTCAGAGGCTCCTGAGTCTTATCGGTAGAACCCCCATTACCTAACCCTAAATCTTGAAAATAACACAAGTGTCAAAACACTTCCGGGTTCGCTGTTGCGCCCCCTTCTGGACATTTTAGACAAAACTCTCAAGAGGGAAAAAGATTCGCAGTGGCCTACTTAGTACGTAGGCAAAAGTTTTTTTTTTTTTGAATTTTTTTGTGCAATTTTAATGGCAGACAAATGGTGGCGCTGTTGCCGCTAGGAAGCTCAGAAATCAATGAGGACAACAGATTCCGAATCGGGTCGCCATTACGGAATTTTAGATGTCTCATACTTGTGTCCTGGACGTTCAGAGGCTCCTGGGTCTTATCGGTAAGATTACCGGTAATCTTGCGAACCCCCATTGCCTAACCCTAACCCTAACCCTAACCCTTTAAAGTGCGATAGCTCCTCCCACAAAGGTCGACACGGTCCCATCTTTTAGTATGTTATATAGCTTGTCGAGACGGACATTTGGATATGTGTCTCTCCGCACACGGTCGCACGGTTCCTAACCCTAGGGTTAGCCTTTAAAGTGCGATAGCTCCTCCCACAAAGGTCGACACGGTCCCATCTTTTAGTATGTTATATAGCTTGTCGAGACGGACATTTGGATATGTGTCTCTCCGCACACGGTCGCACGGTTCCTAACCCTAGGGTTAGCCTTTAAAGTGCGATAGCTCCTCCCACAAAGGTCGACACGGTCCCATCTTTTAGTATGTTATATAGCTTGTCGAGACGGACATTTGGATATGTGTCTCTCCGCACACGGTCGCACGGTTCCTAACCCTAGGGTTAGCCTTTAAAGTGCGATAGCTCCTCCCACAAAGGTCAGAAATAAAAGTTAGTCACGTCCACGCGTAGCCATCGATCAAAAAAAACTTTTGCCTACGTACTAAGTAGGCCACTGCGAATCTTTTTCCCTCTTGAGAGTTTTGTCTAAAATGTCCAGAAGGGGGCGCAAAGCGAACCCGGAAGTGTTTTGACACTTGTGTTTTTTTCCAGATTTTAAGTTTAGCATTTCAACCAAAAACACATTCTTAGTGTCAAAACACTTCCGGGTTCGCTTTGCGCCCCCTTCTGGACATTTTAGACAAAACTCTCAAGAGGGAAAAAGATTCGCAGTGGCCTACTTAGTACGTAGGCAAAAGTTTTTTTTTTTTTTTTTTTTTTTTAGGGTTAGGCTTAGTGTATACAAGTCTGCGGGTTAGGTTTAGGGTGAGGGTTTGAGATAGGTAGTAGTTGTAGTACTAAGACTGGTTAGGGTTAGTGTATACAAGTCTGCGGGTTAGGTTCAGGGTGAGGGTTTGAGATAGGTTGTAGTTGTAGTACTAAGACAAGTCTAAGTCCACATCAAGAAGGTTTTTTTTTTTTTTTTTTTTTTGATTTTCTTTTCTTTTTTTTTCTTTTTT
The DNA here is from genome assembly GCF_963924005.1 of Protomyctophum bolini. Lineage (NCBI taxonomy): Eukaryota > Metazoa > Chordata > Actinopteri > Myctophiformes > Myctophidae > Protomyctophum > Protomyctophum bolini. The sequence goes on along the minus strand of NW_027665693.1, from coordinate 46,837 downwards.
AATTTTTTTTTTAATTTTTTTTTCTTTTTTTGCATGTTTCAAGTGATTTGGGATCGACTGGTAATAGTCCCCAGTGCACTTATTTTGGTGTCCCCAAGCTCTGGGACTTAGTAAAATTTACCCCAGACCTTAGGAGTGTCGTAGAGCGACGGGACCAATTCCATTAAATCCGGCATGAAAAAGTGATTCAGAAAATGTGTTGTTTGAAAAAAAAAAATAATAATTGAGCTCTAGGGGCTGAAAAAACGTGTCTCTTTTGATTTGGCGGAGAGTTAGCAGTGTCGGAGAGCTACGAAACCACTTCCATCGGATTCGGGACGCTTCAAACATTTAGAAACAGTCTTGTTTGTGAAGACAGCAATTTTTTTGAATATCTTATTGAATTTTAAAGCTGCAAGGCCGCAAAATAAAGCCTAAAATGTCAACGCTTGACCTTTGGGTCTTCTGAGTGTCTTTGAGCGTCGGGAGTTGGCTCCCTAGACTCACTTTTTCCCGCTGAATACAGCCGTGGTGGTCTCGTGTCTCTACGATGTCGGGAAGTGGGTGTAATAGCCACTTAGCCGCCAGAAAACTTCTGTAAAAAACCGAGACCATTTTCCGACTCAGAACGACGAGGCGGACGCGCTGATATGTGTTTCCCAGCACACGGACTTACGGTTCTCTTAATTGGCTAGGGTTAGGGTTAGTTTTCAACGCGCGATAGCTCTTGAACGATACGTCCGTCAGACAAGTAATTGACGTTGGCGTTTCCAGCTTTCCGAGGCCTACGATCTGATATGTCCGCCATTGTCGTGCGACCCCCGTAGCCCCTAACCCTAACCCTAGATAACCCTAGTTTTACCTGATCGAAAGGCTTATAGGGTTACCGATGCTAAGAATGTGTTTTTGGTTGAAATGCTAAACTTAAAATTGAGTACCAGAAGCGAGCCACATATCATCGCGTTCGTCTTATCGATGGCTACGCGTGGACGTGACTAACTTTTATTTCTGACCTTTGTGGGAGGAGCTATCGCACTTTAAAGGCTAACCCTAGGGTTAGGAACCGTGCGACCGTGTGCGGAGAGACACATATCCAAATGTCCGTCTCGACAAGCTATATAACATACTAAAAGATGGGACCGTGTCGACCTTTGTGGGAGGAGCTATCGCACTTTAAAGGCTAACCCTAGGGTTAGGAACCGTGCGACCGTGTGCGGAGAGACACATATCCAAATGTCCGTCTCGACAAGCTATATAACATACTAAAAGATGGGACCGTGTCGACCTTTGTGGGAGGAGCTATCGCACTTTAAAGGCTAACCCTAGGGTTAGGAACCGTGCGACCGTGTGCGGAGAGACACATATCCAAATGTCCGTCTCGACAAGCTATATAACATACTAAAAGATGGGACCGTGTCGACCTTTGTGGGAGGAGCTATCGCACTTTAAAGGGTTAGGGTTAGGGTTAGGGTTAGGCAATGGGGGTTCGCAAGATTACCGGTAATCTTACCGATAAGACCCAGGAGCCTCTGAACGTCCAGGACACAAGTATGAGACATCTAAAATTCCGTAATGGCGACCCGATTCGGAATCTGTTGTCCTCATTGATTTCTGAGCTTCCTAGCGGCAACAGCGCCACCATTTGTCTGCCATTAAAATTGCACAAAAAAATTCAAAAAAAAAAAAACTTTTGCCTACGTACTAAGTAGGCCACTGCGAATCTTTTTCCCTCTTGAGAGTTTTGTCTAAAATGTCCAGAAGGGGGCGCAACAGCGAACCCGGAAGTGTTTTGACACTTGTGTTATTTTCAAGATTTAGGGTTAGGTAATGGGGGTTCTACCGATAAGACTCAGGAGCCTCTGAGAGTCCAAAACACAAGTATGAGACATCAAAAATTCCGTAATGGCGACCCGATTCGGAATCTGTTGTCCTCATTGATTTCTGAGCTTCCTAGCGGCAACAGCGCCACCATTTGTCTGCCATTGAAATTGCACAAAAAAATTCAAAAAAAAAAAAACTTTTGCCTACGTACTAAGTAGGCCACTGCGAATCTTTTTCCCTCTTGAGAGTTTTGTCTAAAATGTCCAGAAGGGGGCGCAAAGCGAACCCGGAAGTGTTTTGACACTAAGAATGTGTTTTTGGTTGAAATGCTAAACTTAAAATTGAGTACCAGAAGCGAGCCACATATCATCGCGTTCGTCTTATCGATGGCTACGCGTGGACGTGACTAACTTTTATTTCTGACCTTTGTGGGAGGAGCTATCGCACTTTAAAGGCTAACCCTAGGGTTAGGAACCGTGCGACCGTGTGCGGAGAGACACATATCCAAATGTCCGTCTCGACAAGCTATATAACATACTAAAAGATGGGACCGTGTCGACCTTTGTGGGAGGAGCTATCGCACTTTAAAGGCTAACCCTAGGGTTAGGAACCGTGCGACCGTGTGCGGAGAGACACATATCCAAATGTCCGTCTCGACAAGCTATATAACATACTAAAAGATGGGACCGTGTCGACCTTTGTGGGAGGAGCTATCGCACTTTAAAGGCTAACCCTAGGGTTAGGAACCGTGCGACCGTGTGCGGAGAGACACATATCCAAATGTCCGTCTCGACAAGCTATATAACATACTAAAAGATGGGACCGTGTCGACCTTTGTGGGAGGAGCTATCGCACTTTAAAGGGTTAGGGTTAGGGTTAGGGTTAGGCAATGGGGGTTCGCAAGATTACCGGTAATCTTACCGATAAGACCCAGGAGCCTCTGAACGTCCAAAACACAAGTATGAGACATCAAAAATTCCGTAATGGCGACCCGATTCGGAATCTGTTGTCCTCATTGATTTCTGAGCTTCCTAGCGGCAACAGCGCCACCATTTGTCTGCCATTGAAATTGCACAAAAAAATTCAAAAAAAAAAAAACTTTTGCCTACGTACTAAGTAGGCCACTGCGAATCTTTTTCCCTCTTGAGAGTTTTGTCTAAAATGTCCAGAAGGGGGCGCAAAGCGAACCCGGAAGTGTTTTGACACTAAGAATGTGTTTTTGGTTGAAATGCTAAACTTAAAATTGAGTACCAGAAGCGAGCCACATATCATCGCGTTCGTCTTATCGATGGCTACGCGTGGACGTGACTAACTTTTATTTCTGACCTTTGTGGGAGGAGCTATCGCACTTTAAAGGCTAACCCTAGGGTTAGGAACCGTGCGACCGTGTGCGGAGAGACACATATCCAAATGTCCGTCTCGACAAGCTATATAACATACTAAAAGATGGGACCGTGTCGACCTTTGTGGGAGGAGCTATCGCACTTTAAAGGCTAACCCTAGGGTTAGGAACCGTGCGACCGTGTGCGGAGAGACACATATCCAAATGTCCGTCTCGACAAGCTATATAACATACTAAAAGATGGGACCGTGTCGACCTTTGTGGGAGGAGCTATCGCACTTTAAAGGCTAACCCTAGGGTTAGGAACCGTGCGACCGTGTGCGGAGAGACACATATCCAAATGTCCGTCTCGACAAGCTATATAACATACTAAAAGATGGGACCGTGTCGACCTTTGTGGGAGGAGCTATCGCACTTTAAAGGGTTAGGGTTAGGGTTAGGGTTAGGCAATGGGGGTTCGCAAGATTACCGGTAATCTTACCGATAAGACCCAGGAGCCTCTGAACGTCCAGGACACAAGTATGAGACATCAAAAATTCCGTAATGGCGACCCGATTCGGAATCTGTTGTCCTCATTGATTTCTGAGCTTCCTAGCGGCAACAGCGCCACCATTTGTCTGCCATTGAAATTGCACAAAAAAATTCAAAAAAAAAAAAACTTTTGCCTACGTACTAAGTAGGCCACTGCGAATCTTTTTCCCTCTTGAGAGTTTTGTCTAAAATGTCCAGAAGGGGGCGCAAAGCGAACCCGGAAGTGTTTTGACACTAAGAATGTGTTTTTGGTTGAAATGCTAAACTTAAAATCTGGAAAAAAACACAAGTGTCAAAACACTTCCGGGTTCGCTTTGCGCCCCCTTCTGGACATTTTAGACAAAACTCTCAAGAGGGAAAAAGATTCGCAGTGGCCTACTTAGTACGTAGGCAAAAGTTTTTTTTTTTTTGAATTTTTTTGTGCAATTTCAATGGCAGACAAATGGTGGCGCTGTTGCCGCTAGGAAGCTCAGAAATCAATGAGGACAACAGATTCCGAATCGGGTCGCCATTACGGAATTTTTGATGTCTCATACTTGTGTTTTGGACTCTCAGAGGCTCCTGAGTCTTATCGGTAGAACCCCCATTACCTAACCCTAAATCTTGAAAATAACACAAGTGTCAAAACACTTCCGGGTTCGCTGTTGCGCCCCCTTCTGGACATTTTAGACAAAACTCTCAAGAGGGAAAAAGATTCGCAGTGGCCTACTTAGTACGTAGGCAAAAGTTTTTTTTTTTTTGAATTTTTTTGTGCAATTTTAATGGCAGACAAATGGTGGCGCTGTTGCCGCTAGGAAGCTCAGAAATCAATGAGGACAACAGATTCCGAATCGGGTCGCCATTACGGAATTTTAGATGTCTCATACTTGTGTCCTGGACGTTCAGAGGCTCCTGGGTCTTATCGGTAAGATTACCGGTAATCTTGCGAACCCCCATTGCCTAACCCTAACCCTAACCCTAACCCTTTAAAGTGCGATAGCTCCTCCCACAAAGGTCGACACGGTCCCATCTTTTAGTATGTTATATAGCTTGTCGAGACGGACATTTGGATATGTGTCTCTCCGCACACGGTCGCACGGTTCCTAACCCTAGGGTTAGCCTTTAAAGTGCGATAGCTCCTCCCACAAAGGTCGACACGGTCCCATCTTTTAGTATGTTATATAGCTTGTCGAGACGGACATTTGGATATGTGTCTCTCCGCACACGGTCGCACGGTTCCTAACCCTAGGGTTAGCCTTTAAAGTGCGATAGCTCCTCCCACAAAGGTCGACACGGTCCCATCTTTTAGTATGTTATATAGCTTGTCGAGACGGACATTTGGATATGTGTCTCTCCGCACACGGTCGCACGGTTCCTAACCCTAGGGTTAGCCTTTAAAGTGCGATAGCTCCTCCCACAAAGGTCAGAAATAAAAGTTAGTCACGTCCACGCGTAGCCATCGATCAAAAAAAACTTTTGCCTACGTACTAAGTAGGCCACTGCGAATCTTTTTCCCTCTTGAGAGTTTTGTCTAAAATGTCCAGAAGGGGGCGCAAAGCGAACCCGGAAGTGTTTTGACACTTGTGTTTTTTTCCAGATTTTAAGTTTAGCATTTCAACCAAAAACACATTCTTAGTGTCAAAACACTTCCGGGTTCGCTTTGCGCCCCCTTCTGGACATTTTAGACAAAACTCTCAAGAGGGAAAAAGATTCGCAGTGGCCTACTTAGTACGTAGGCAAAAGTTTTTTTTTTTTTTTTTTTTTTTTAGGGTTAGGCTTAGTGTATACAAGTCTGCGGGTTAGGTTTAGGGTGAGGGTTTGAGATAGGTAGTAGTTGTAGTACTAAGACTGGTTAGGGTTAGTGTATACAAGTCTGCGGGTTAGGTTCAGGGTGAGGGTTTGAGATAGGTTGTAGTTGTAGTACTAAGACAAGTCTAAGTCCACATCAAGAAGGTTTTTTTTTTTTTTTTTTTTTTGATTTTCTTTTCTTTTTTTTTCTTTTTTAATTTTTTTTTTAATTTTTTTTTCTTTTTTTGCATGTTTCAAGTGATTTGGGATCGACTGGTAATAGTCCCCAGTGCACTTATTTTGGTGTCCCCAAGCTCTGGGACTTAGTAAAATTTACCCCAGACCTTAGGAGTGTCGTAGAGCGACGGGACCAATTCCATTAAATCCGGCATGAAAAAGTGATTCAGAAAATGTGTTGTTTGAAAAAAAAAAATAATAATTGAGCTCTAGGGGCTGAAAAAACGTGTCTCTTTTGATTTGGCGGAGAGTTAGCAGTGTCGGAGAGCTACGAAACCACTTCCATCGGATTCGGGACGCTTCAAACATTTAGAAACAGTCTTGTTTGTGAAGACAGCAATTTTTTTGAATATCTTATTGAATTTTAAAGCTGCAAGGCCGCAAAATAAAGCCTAAAATGTCAACGCTTGACCTTTGGGTCTTCTGAGTGTCTTTGAGCGTCGGGAGTTGGCTCCCTAGACTCACTTTTTCCCGCTGAATACAGCCGTGGTGGTCTCGTGTCTCTACGATGTCGGGAAGTGGGTGTAATAGCCACTTAGCCGCCAGAAAACTTCTGTAAAAAACCGAGACCATTTTCCGACTCAGAACGACGAGGCGGACGCGCTGATATGTGTTTCCCAGCACACGGACTTACGGTTCTCTTAATTGGCTAGGGTTAGGGTTAGTTTTCAACGCGCGATAGCTCTTGAACGATACGTCCGTCAGACAAGTAATTGACGTTGGCGTTTCCAGCTTTCCGAGGCCTACGATCTGATATGTCCGCCATTGTCGTGCGACCCCCGTAGCCCCTAACCCTAACCCTAGATAACCCTAGTTTTACCTGATCGAAAGGCTTATAGGGTTACCGATGCTAAGAATGTGTTTTTGGTTGAAATGCTAAACTTAAAATTGAGTACCAGAAGCGAGCCACATATCATCGCGTTCGTCTTATCGATGGCTACGCGTGGACGTGACTAACTTTTATTTCTGACCTTTGTGGGAGGAGCTATCGCACTTTAAAGGCTAACCCTAGGGTTAGGAACCGTGCGACCGTGTGCGGAGAGACACATATCCAAATGTCCGTCTCGACAAGCTATATAACATACTAAAAGATGGGACCGTGTCGACCTTTGTGGGAGGAGCTATCGCACTTTAAAGGCTAACCCTAGGGTTAGGAACCGTGCGACCGTGTGCGGAGAGACACATATCCAAATGTCCGTCTCGACAAGCTATATAACATACTAAAAGATGGGACCGTGTCGACCTTTGTGGGAGGAGCTATCGCACTTTAAAGGCTAACCCTAGGGTTAGGAACCGTGCGACCGTGTGCGGAGAGACACATATCCAAATGTCCGTCTCGACAAGCTATATAACATACTAAAAGATGGGACCGTGTCGACCTTTGTGGGAGGAGCTATCGCACTTTAAAGGGTTAGGGTTAGGGTTAGGGTTAGGCAATGGGGGTTCGCAAGATTACCGGTAATCTTACCGATAAGACCCAGGAGCCTCTGAACGTCCAGGACACAAGTATGAGACATCTAAAATTCCGTAATGGCGACCCGATTCGGAATCTGTTGTCCTCATTGATTTCTGAGCTTCCTAGCGGCAACAGCGCCACCATTTGTCTGCCATTAAAATTGCACAAAAAAATTCAAAAAAAAAAAAACTTTTGCCTACGTACTAAGTAGGCCACTGCGAATCTTTTTCCCTCTTGAGAGTTTTGTCTAAAATGTCCAGAAGGGGGCGCAACAGCGAACCCGGAAGTGTTTTGACACTTGTGTTATTTTCAAGATTTAGGGTTAGGTAATGGGGGTTCTACCGATAAGACTCAGGAGCCTCTGAGAGTCCAAAACACAAGTATGAGACATCAAAAATTCCGTAATGGCGACCCGATTCGGAATCTGTTGTCCTCATTGATTTCTGAGCTTCCTAGCGGCAACAGCGCCACCATTTGTCTGCCATTGAAATTGCACAAAAAAATTCAAAAAAAAAAAAACTTTTGCCTACGTACTAAGTAGGCCACTGCGAATCTTTTTCCCTCTTGAGAGTTTTGTCTAAAATGTCCAGAAGGGGGCGCAAAGCGAACCCGGAAGTGTTTTGACACTAAGAATGTGTTTTTGGTTGAAATGCTAAACTTAAAATTGAGTACCAGAAGCGAGCCACATATCATCGCGTTCGTCTTATCGATGGCTACGCGTGGACGTGACTAACTTTTATTTCTGACCTTTGTGGGAGGAGCTATCGCACTTTAAAGGCTAACCCTAGGGTTAGGAACCGTGCGACCGTGTGCGGAGAGACACATATCCAAATGTCCGTCTCGACAAGCTATATAACATACTAAAAGATGGGACCGTGTCGACCTTTGTGGGAGGAGCTATCGCACTTTAAAGGCTAACCCTAGGGTTAGGAACCGTGCGACCGTGTGCGGAGAGACACATATCCAAATGTCCGTCTCGACAAGCTATATAACATACTAAAAGATGGGACCGTGTCGACCTTTGTGGGAGGAGCTATCGCACTTTAAAGGCTAACCCTAGGGTTAGGAACCGTGCGACCGTGTGCGGAGAGACACATATCCAAATGTCCGTCTCGACAAGCTATATAACATACTAAAAGATGGGACCGTGTCGACCTTTGTGGGAGGAGCTATCGCACTTTAAAGGGTTAGGGTTAGGGTTAGGGTTAGGCAATGGGGGTTCGCAAGATTACCGGTAATCTTACCGATAAGACCCAGGAGCCTCTGAACGTCCAAAACACAAGTATGAGACATCAAAAATTCCGTAATGGCGACCCGATTCGGAATCTGTTGTCCTCATTGATTTCTGAGCTTCCTAGCGGCAACAGCGCCACCATTTGTCTGCCATTGAAATTGCACAAAAAAATTCAAAAAAAAAAAAACTTTTGCCTACGTACTAAGTAGGCCACTGCGAATCTTTTTCCCTCTTGAGAGTTTTGTCTAAAATGTCCAGAAGGGGGCGCAAAGCGAACCCGGAAGTGTTTTGACACTAAGAATGTGTTTTTGGTTGAAATGCTAAACTTAAAATTGAGTACCAGAAGCGAGCCACATATCATCGCGTTCGTCTTATCGATGGCTACGCGTGGACGTGACTAACTTTTATTTCTGACCTTTGTGGGAGGAGCTATCGCACTTTAAAGGCTAACCCTAGGGTTAGGAACCGTGCGACCGTGTGCGGAGAGACACATATCCAAATGTCCGTCTCGACAAGCTATATAACATACTAAAAGATGGGACCGTGTCGACCTTTGTGGGAGGAGCTATCGCACTTTAAAGGCTAACCCTAGGGTTAGGAACCGTGCGACCGTGTGCGGAGAGACACATATCCAAATGTCCGTCTCGACAAGCTATATAACATACTAAAAGATGGGACCGTGTCGACCTTTGTGGGAGGAGCTATCGCACTTTAAAGGCTAACCCTAGGGTTAGGAACCGTGCGACCGTGTGCGGAGAGACACATATCCAAATGTCCGTCTCGACAAGCTATATAACATACTAAAAGATGGGACCGTGTCGACCTTTGTGGGAGGAGCTATCGCACTTTAAAGGGTTAGGGTTAGGGTTAGGGTTAGGCAATGGGGGTTCGCAAGATTACCGGTAATCTTACCGATAAGACCCAGGAGCCTCTGAACGTCCAGGACACAAGTATGAGACATCTAAAATTCCGTAATGGCGACCCGATTCGGAATCTGTTGTCCTCATTGATTTCTGAGCTTCCTAGCGGCAACAGCGCCACCATTTGTCTGCCATTAAAATTGCACAAAAAAATTCAAAAAAAAAAAAACTTTTGCCTACGTACTAAGTAGGCCACTGCGAATCTTTTTCCCTCTTGAGAGTTTTGTCTAAAATGTCCAGAAGGGGGCGCAACAGCGAACCCGGAAGTGTTTTGACACTTGTGTTATTTTCAAGATTTAGGGTTAGGTAATGGGGGTTCTACCGATAAGACTCAGGAGCCTCTGAGAGTCCAAAACACAAGTATGAGACATCAAAAATTCCGTAATGGCGACCCGATTCGGAATCTGTTGTCCTCATTGATTTCTGAGCTTCCTAGCGGCAACAGCGCCACCATTTGTCTGCCATTGAAATTGCACAAAAAAATTCAAAAAAAAAAAAACTTTTGCCTACGTACTAAGTAGGCCACTGCGAATCTTTTTCCCTCTTGAGAGTTTTGTCTAAAATGTCCAGAAGGGGGCGCAAAGCGAACCCGGAAGTGTTTTGACACTAAGAATGTGTTTTTGGTTGAAATGCTAAACTTAAAATTGAGTACCAGAAGCGAGCCACATATCATCGCGTTCGTCTTATCGATGGCTACGCGTGGACGTGACTAACTTTTATTTCTGACCTTTGTGGGAGGAGCTATCGCACTTTAAAGGCTAACCCTAGGGTTAGGAACCGTGCGACCGTGTGCGGAGAGACACATATCCAAATGTCCGTCTCGACAAGCTATATAACATACTAAAAGATGGGACCGTGTCGACCTTTGTGGGAGGAGCTATCGCACTTTAAAGGCTAACCCTAGGGTTAGGAACCGTGCGACCGTGTGCGGAGAGACACATATCCAAATGTCCGTCTCGACAAGCTATATAACATACTAAAAGATGGGACCGTGTCGACCTTTGTGGGAGGAGCTATCGCACTTTAAAGGCTAACCCTAGGGTTAGGAACCGTGCGACCGTGTGCGGAGAGACACATATCCAAATGTCCGTCTCGACAAGCTATATAACATACTAAAAGATGGGACCGTGTCGACCTTTGTGGGAGGAGCTATCGCACTTTAAAGGGTTAGGGTTAGGGTTAGGGTTAGGCAATGGGGGTTCGCAAGATTACCGGTAATCTTACCGATAAGACCCAGGAGCCTCTGAACGTCCAAAACACAAGTATGAGACATCAAAAATTCCGTAATGGCGACCCGATTCGGAATCTGTTGTCCTCATTGATTTCTGAGCTTCCTAGCGGCAACAGCGCCACCATTTGTCTGCCATTGAAATTGCACAAAAAAATTCAAAAAAAAAAAAACTTTTGCCTACGTACTAAGTAGGCCACTGCGAATCTTTTTCCCTCTTGAGAGTTTTGTCTAAAATGTCCAGAAGGGGGCGCAAAGCGAACCCGGAAGTGTTTTGACACTAAGAATGTGTTTTTGGTTGAAATGCTAAACTTAAAATTGAGTACCAGAAGCGAGCCACATATCATCGCGTTCGTCTTATCGATGGCTACGCGTGGACGTGACTAACTTTTATTTCTGACCTTTGTGGGAGGAGCTATCGCACTTTAAAGGCTAACCCTAGGGTTAGGAACCGTGCGACCGTGTGCGGAGAGACACATATCCAAATGTCCGTCTCGACAAGCTATATAACATACTAAAAGATGGGACCGTGTCGACCTTTGTGGGAGGAGCTATCGCACTTTAAAGGCTAACCCTAGGGTTAGGAACCGTGCGACCGTGTGCGGAGAGACACATATCCAAATGTCCGTCTCGACAAGCTATATAACATACTAAAAGATGGGACCGTGTCGACCTTTGTGGGAGGAGCTATCGCACTTTAAAGGCTAACCCTAGGGTTAGGAACCGTGCGACCGTGTGCGGAGAGACACATATCCAAATGTCCGTCTCGACAAGCTATATAACATACTAAAAGATGGGACCGTGTCGACCTTTGTGGGAGGAGCTATCGCACTTTAAAGGGTTAGGGTTAGGGTTAGGGTTAGGCAATGGGGGTTCGCAAGATTACCGGTAATCTTACCGATAAGACCCAGGAGCCTCTGAACGTCCAGGACACAAGTATGAGACATCTAAAATTCCGTAATGGCGACCCGATTCGGAATCTGTTGTCCTCATTGATTTCTGAGCTTCCTAGCGGCAACAGCGCCACCATTTGTCTGCCATTAAAATTGCACAAAAAAATTCAAAAAAAAAAAAACTTTTGCCTACGTACTAAGTAGGCCACTGCGAATCTTTTTCCCTCTTGAGAGTTTTGTCTAAAATGTCCAGAAGGGGGCGCAACAGCGAACCCGGAAGTGTTTTGACACTTGTGTTATTTTCAAGATTTAGGGTTAGGTAATGGGGGTTCTACCGATAAGACTCAGGAGCCTCTGAGAGTCCAAAACACAAGTATGAGACATCAAAAATTCCGTAATGGCGACCCGATTCGGAATCTGTTGTCCTCATTGATTTCTGAGCTTCCTAGCGGCAACAGCGCCACCATTTGTCTGCCATTGAAATTGCACAAAAAAATTCAAAAAAAAAAAAACTTTTGCCTACGTACTAAGTAGGCCACTGCGAATCTTTTTCCCTCTTGAGAGTTTTGTCTAAAATGTCCAGAAGGGGGCGCAAAGCGAACCCGGAAGTGTTTTGACACTAAGAATGTGTTTTTGGTTGAAATGCTAAACTTAAAATTGAGTACCAGAAGCGAGCCACATATCATCGCGTTCGTCTTATCGATGGCTACGCGTGGACGTGACTAACTTTTATTTCTGACCTTTGTGGGAGGAGCTATCGCACTTTAAAGGCTAACCCTAGGGTTAGGAACCGTGCGACCGTGTGCGGAGAGACACATATCCAAATGTCCGTCTCGACAAGCTATATAACATACTAAAAGATGGGACCGTGTCGACCTTTGTGGGAGGAGCTATCGCACTTTAAAGGCTAACCCTAGGGTTAGGAACCGTGCGACCGTGTGCGGAGAGACACATATCCAAATGTCCGTCTCGACAAGCTATATAACATACTAAAAGATGGGACCGTGTCGACCTTTGTGGGAGGAGCTATCGCACTTTAAAGGCTAACCCTAGGGTTAGGAACCGTGCGACCGTGTGCGGAGAGACACATATCCAAATGTCCGTCTCGACAAGCTATATAACATACTAAAAGATGGGACCGTGTCGACCTTTGTGGGAGGAGCTATCGCACTTTAAAGGGTTAGGGTTAGGGTTAGGGTTAGGCAATGGGGGTTCGCAAGATTACCGGTAATCTTACCGATAAGACCCAGGAGCCTCTGAACGTCCAAAACACAAGTATGAGACATCAAAAATTCCGTAATGGCGACCCGATTCGGAATCTGTTGTCCTCATTGATTTCTGAGCTTCCTAGCGGCAACAGCGCCACCATTTGTCTGCCATTGAAATTGCACAAAAAAATTCAAAAAAAAAAAAACTTTTGCCTACGTACTAAGTAGGCCACTGCGAATCTTTTTCCCTCTTGAGAGTTTTGTCTAAAATGTCCAGAAGGGGGCGCAAAGCGAACCCGGAAGTGTTTTGACACTAAGAATGTGTTTTTGGTTGAAATGCTAAACTTAAAATTGAGTACCAGAAGCGAGCCACATATCATCGCGTTCGTCTTATCGATGGCTACGCGTGGACGTGACTAACTTTTATTTCTGACCTTTGTGGGAGGAGCTATCGCACTTTAAAGGCTAACCCTAGGGTTAGGAACCGTGCGACCGTGTGCGGAGAGACACATATCCAAATGTCCGTCTCGACAAGCTATATAACATACTAAAAGATGGGACCGTGTCGACCTTTGTGGGAGGAGCTATCGCACTTTAAAGGCTAACCCTAGGGTTAGGAACCGTGCGACCGTGTGCGGAGAGACACATATCCAAATGTCCGTCTCGACAAGCTATATAACATACTAAAAGATGGGACCGTGTCGACCTTTGTGGGAGGAGCTATCGCACTTTAAAGGCTAACCCTAGGGTTAGGAACCGTGCGACCGTGTGCGGAGAGACACATATCCAAATGTCCGTCTCGACAAGCTATATAACATACTAAAAGATGGGACCGTGTCGACCTTTGTGGGAGGAGCTATCGCACTTTAAAGGGTTAGGGTTAGGGTTAGGGTTAGGCAATGGGGGTTCGCAAGATTACCGGTAATCTTACCGATAAGACCCAGGAGCCTCTGAACGTCCAGGACACAAGTATGAGACATCTAAAATTCCGTAATGGCGACCCGATTCGGAATCTGTTGTCCTCATTGATTTCTGAGCTTCCTAGCGGCAACAGCGCCACCATTTGTCTGCCATTAAAATTGCACAAAAAAATTCAAAAAAAAAAAAACTTTTGCCTACGTACTAAGAACCCAGACAAGACTGAGCTTCTCTTCTTCCCAGCTAAGTCCTGCCCTATGCGGGAGCTAACTATCTCCATAGACAACGCCCTGGTAACGTCTGTCCCAACAGCCAGGAATCTTGGTGTTGTCCTGGACAGTCAGCTCTCGTTCAAAACTCACATCACAGCTGTCACTCGATCCTGTAGGTTCACACTCTATAACATACGACGAATTAGACCGTTCCTCACCCAGGAATCAGCCCAGCTCCTAATCCAGACAACAGTCTTGTCAAAACTTGACTATTGTAACTCCCTCCTTACTGGCCTACCAGCATGTGCACTTAAGCCTCTCCAGCTGATCCAAAATGCTGCAGCTCGCTTGGTCTTCAACCAGCCAAAATTCTCACATGTCTCCCCCCTGCTCCGCTCCCTCCACTGGCTCCCGGTCGCTGCCCGCACAGAATACAAAACCCTGATGCTGGCATTCAAAGCAACCAAAGGTATGGCTCCCCCATATCTTGCAAGTATGATCGAACCCTACAAACCCTCCCGCTCACTCAGATCAGCCAACGCAGGGAAGCTGGAAGTACCCTCACTAAAAACGCCGGGACAACGCTCCACACGTCCCAAACTCTTCTCCCTTCTGGCTCCAAAACTGTGGAATGCACTTCCCATTGCAGTCAGAACTGCAGCATCACTCCCAATCTTCCGCCGCAGTCTGAAAACCCACCTTTTCAGACTCCATCATGGCCCATAGCACTTACCCCACCCCCTTAGATAGCAATTCTAGTAGTCATAGCACGTCATAGTACATATGTGTAGCATAGTAGTATAGATGTATAGCTTATATGTATAGTTTCATTATAGATATTCCACTGTTACTTTCTTAGCTACGCATGTTTCATGATAAATGTCTTTATGTGATGTATTCCCATGCTTTTGTTCTTGCTTAATGTAAGTCGCTCTGGATTAAGAGCGTCTGCTAAATGCCTAAATTGTAAATTGTAAATTGTAAGTAGGCCACTGCGAATCTTTTTCCCTCTTGAGAGTTTTGTCTAAAATGTCCAGAAGGGGGCGCAACAGCGAACCCGGAAGTGTTTTGACACTTGTGTTATTTTCAAGATTTAGGGTTAGGTAATGGGGGTTCTACCGATAAGACTCAGGAGCCTCTGAGAGTCCAAAACACAAGTATGAGACATCAAAAATTCCGTAATGGCGACCCGATTCGGAATCTGTTGTCCTCATTGATTTCTGAGCTTCCTAGCGGCAACAGCGCCACCATTTGTCTGCCATTGAAATTGCACAAAAAAATTCAAAAAAAAAAAAACTTTTGCCTACGTACTAAGTAGGCCACTGCGAATCTTTTTCCCTCTTGAGAGTTTTGTCTAAAATGTCCAGAAGGGGGCGCAAAGCGAACCCGGAAGTGTTTTGACACTTGTGTTTTTTTCCAGATTTTTTTTTTTTTTTTTTAGGGTTAGGCTTAGTGTATACAAGTCTGCGGGTTAGGTTTAGGGTGAGGGTTTGAGATAGGTAGTAGTTGTAGTACTAAGACTGGTTAGGGTTAGTGTATACAAGTCTGCGGGTTAGGTTCAGGGTGAGGGTTTGAGATAGGTTGTAGTTGTAGTACTAAGACAAGTCTAAGTCCACATCAAGAAGGTTTTTTTTTTTTTTTTTTTTTTGGTTTAGTTTCTTTTTTTTTTTGAATTTTTTTTGATTTTTTTTTTTTTTTTTTTGATTTTCTTTTCTTTTTTTTTCTTTTTTTCTTTTTTTTTGAATTTTTTTTTCTTTTTTTGCATGTTTCAAGTGATTTGGGATCGACTGGTAATAGTCCCCAGTGCACTTATTTTGGTGTCCCCAAGCTCTGGGACTTAGTAAAATTTACCCCAGACCTTAGGAGTGTCGTAGAGCGACGGGACCAATTCCATTAAATCCGGCATGAAAAAGTGATTCAGAAAATGTGTTGTTTGAAAAAAAAAAATAATAATTGAGCTCTAGGGGCTGAAAAAACGTGTCTCTTTTGATTTGGCGGAGAGTTAGCAGTGTCGGAGAGCTACGAAACCACTTCCATCGGATTCGGGACGCTTCAAACATTTAGAAACAGTCTTGTTTGTGAAGACAGCAATTTTTTTGAATATCTTATTGAATTTTAAAGCTGCAAGGCCGCAAAATAAAGCCTAAAATGTCAACGCTTGACCTTTGGGTCTTCGGAGTGTCTTTGAGCGTCGGGAGTTGGCTCCCTAGACTCACTTTTTCCCGCTGAATACAGCCGTGGTGGTCTCGTGTCTCTACGATGTCGGGAAGTGGGTGTAATAGCCACTTAGCCGCCAGAAAACTTCTGTAAAAAACCGAGACCATTTTCCGACTCAGAACGACGAGGCGGACGCGCTGATATGTGTTTCCCAGCACACGGACTTACGGTTCTCTTAATTGGCTAGGGTTAGGGTTAGTTTTCAACGCGCGATAGCTCTTGAACGATACGTCCGTCAGACAAGTAATTGACGTTGGCGTTTCCAGCTTTCCGAGGCCTACGATCTGATATGTCCGCCATTGTCGTGCGACCCCCGTAGCCCCTAACCCTAACCCTAGATAACCCTAGTTTTACCTGATCGAAAGGCTTATAGGGTTACCGATGCTAAGAATGTGTTTTTGGTTGAAATGCTAAACTTAAAATTGAGTACCAGAAGCGAGCCACATATCATCGCGTTCGTCTTATCGATGGCTACGCGTGGACGTGACTAACTTTTATTTCTGACCTTTGTGGGAGGAGCTATCGCACTTTAAAGGCTAACCCTAGGGTTAGGAACCGTGCGACCGTGTGCGGAGAGACACATATCCAAATGTCCGTCTCGACAAGCTATATAACATACTAAAAGATGGGACCGTGTCGACCTTTGTGGGAGGAGCTATCGCACTTTAAAGGCTAACCCTAGGGTTAGGAACCGTGCGACCGTGTGCGGAGAGACACATATCCAAATGTCCGTCTCGACAAGCTATATAACATACTAAAAGATGGGACCGTGTCGACCTTTGTGGGAGGAGCTATCGCACTTTAAAGGCTAACCCTAGGGTTAGGAACCGTGCGACCGTGTGCGGAGAGACACATATCCAAATGTCCGTCTCGACAAGCTATATAACATACTAAAAGATGGGACCGTGTCGACCTTTGTGGGAGGAGCTATCGCACTTTAAAGGGTTAGGGTTAGGGTTAGGGTTAGGGCAATGGGGGTTCGCAAGATTACCGGTAATCTTACCGATAAGACCCAGGAGCCTCTGAACGTCCAGGACACAAGTATGAGACATCTAAAATTCCGTAATGGCGACCCGATTCGGAATCTGTTGTCCTCATTGATTTCTGAGCTTCCTAGCGGCAACAGCGCCACCATTTGTCTGCCATTAAAATTGCACAAAAAAATTCAAAAAAAAAAAAACTTTTGCCTACGTACTAAGTAGGCCACTGCGAATCTTTTTCCCTCTTGAGAGTTTTGTCTAAAATGTCCAGAAGGGGGCGCAACAGCGAACCCGGAAGTGTTTTGACACTTGTGTTATTTTCAAGATTTAGGGTTAGGTAATGGGGGTTCTACCGATAAGACTCAGGAGCCTCTGAGAGTCCAAAACACAAGTATGAGACATCAAAAATTCCGTAATGGCGACCCGATTCGGAATCTGTTGTCCTCATTGATTTCTGAGCTTCCTAGCGGCAACAGCGCCACCATTTGTCTGCCATTGAAATTGCACAAAAAAATTCAAAAAAAAAAAAACTTTTGCCTACGTACTAAGTAGGCCACTGCGAATCTTTTTCCCTCTTGAGAGTTTTGTCTAAAATGTCCAGAAGGGGGCGCAAAGCGAACCCGGAAGTGTTTTGACACTAAGAATGTGTTTTTGGTTGAAATGCTAAACTTAAAATTGAGTACCAGAAGCGAGCCACATATCATCGCGTTCGTCTTATCGATGGCTACGCGTGGACGTGACTAACTTTTATTTCTGACCTTTGTGGGAGGAGCTATCGCACTTTAAAGGCTAACCCTAGGGTTAGGAACCGTGCGACCGTGTGCGGAGAGACACATATCCAAATGTCCGTCTCGACAAGCTATATAACATACTAAAAGATGGGACCGTGTCGACCTTTGTGGGAGGAGCTATCGCACTTTAAAGGCTAACCCTAGGGTTAGGAACCGTGCGACCGTGTGCGGAGAGACACATATCCAAATGTCCGTCTCGACAAGCTATATAACATACTAAAAGATGGGACCGTGTCGACCTTTGTGGGAGGAGCTATCGCACTTTAAAGGCTAACCCTAGGGTTAGGAACCGTGCGACCGTGTGCGGAGAGACACATATCCAAATGTCCGTCTCGACAAGCTATATAACATACTAAAAGATGGGACCGTGTCGACCTTTGTGGGAGGAGCTATCGCACTTTAAAGGGTTAGGGTTAGGGTTAGGGTTAGGGCAATGGGGGTTCGCAAGATTACCGGTAATCTTACCGATAAGACCCAGGAGCCTCTGAACGTCCAGGACACAAGTATGAGACATCTAAAATTCCGTAATGGCGACCCGATTCGGAATCTGTTGTCCTCATTGATTTCTGAGCTTCCTAGCGGCAACAGCGCCACCATTTGTCTGCCATTGAAATTGCACAAAAAAATTCAAAAAAAAAAAAACTTTTGCCTACGTACTAAGTAGGCCACTGCGAATCTTTTTCCCTCTTGAGAGTTTTGTCTAAAATGTCCAGAAGGGGGCGCAAAGCGAACCCGGAAGTGTTTTGACACTTGTGTTTTTTTCCAGATTTTTTTTTTTTTTTTTTAGGGTTAGGCTTAGTGTATACAAGTCTGCGGGTTAGGTTTAGGGTGAGGGTTTGAGATAGGTAGTAGTTGTAGTACTAAGACTGGTTAGGGTTAGTGTATACAAGTCTGCGGGTTAGGTTCAGGGTGAGGGTTTGAGATAGGTTGTAGTTGTAGTACTAAGACAAGTCTAAGTCCACATCAAGAAGGTTTTTTTTTTTTTTTTTTTTTTGGTTTAGTTTCTTTTTTTTTTTCTTTTTTTTTGATTTTTTTTTTTTTTTTTTTGAATTTTTTTTCTTTTTTTTTTTAATTTTTTTTCTTTTTTTGCATGTTTCAAGTGATTTGGGATCGACTGGTAATAGTCCCCAGTGCACTTATTTTGGTGTCCCCAAGCTCTGGGACTTAGTAAAATTTACCCCAGACCTTAGGAGTGTCGTAGAGCGACGGGACCAATTCCATTAAATCCGGCATGAAAAAGTGATTCAGAAAATGTGTTGTTTGAAAAAAATAAATAATAATTGAGCTCTAGGGGCTGAAAAAACGTGTCTCTTTTGATTTGGCGGAGAGTTAGCAGTGTCGGAGAGCTACGAAACCACTTCCATCGGATTCGGGACGCTTCAAACATTTAGAAACAGTCTTGTTTGTGAAGACAGCAATTTTTTTGAATATCTTATTGAATTTTAAAGCTGCAAGGCCGCAAAATAAAGCCTAAAATGTCAACGCTTGACCTTTGGGTCTTCGGAGTGTCTTTGAGCGTCGGGAGTTGGCTCCCTAGACTCACTTTTTCCCGCTGAATACAGCTCGTGTCTCTACGATGTCGGGAAGTGGGTGTAATAGCCACTTAGCCGCCAGAAAACTTCTGTAAAAAACCGAGACCATTTTCCGACTCAGAACGACGAGGCGGACGCGCTGATATGTGTTTCCCAGCACACGGACTTACGGTTCTCTTAATTGGCTAGGGTTAGGGTTAGTTTTCAACGCGCGATAGCTCTTGAACGATACGTCCGTCAGACAAGTAATTGACGTTGGCGTTTCCAGCTTTCCGAGGCCTACGATCTGATATGTCCGCCATTGTCGTGCGACCCCCGTAGCCCCTAACCCTAACCCTAGATAACCCTAGTTTTACCTGATCGAAAGGCTTATAGGGTTACCGATGCTAAGAATGTGTTTTTGGTTGAAATGCTAAACTTAAAATTGAGTACCAGAAGCGAGCCACATATCATCGCGTTCGTCTTATCGATGGCTACGCGTGGACGTGACTAACTTTTATTTCCTTTGTGGGAGGAGCTATCGCACTTTAAAGGCTAACCCTAGGGTTAGGAACCGTGCGACCGTGTGCGGAGAGACACATATCCAAATGTCCGTCTCGACAAGCTATATAACATACTAAAAGATGGGACCGTGTCGACCTTTGTGGGAGGAGCTATCGCACTTTAAAGGCTAACCCTAGGGTTAGGAACCGTGCGACCGTATTTTACAAAATACTTTTTACAAAATACTTTTTACAAAATCTTTTTACAAAATACTTTTTACAATGTCTTTAGCAGGCAAAATATTTTGCAGGCAAATTATTTTGCAGGCAAATTATTTTGCAGGCAAATTATTTTGCAGGCAAATTATTTTGCAGGCAAATTATCTTGGCAAATTATTTTGCAGGCAAATTATTTTGCAGGCAAATTATTTTTTTAGGCAAATTATTAGGGTTTTGGCAAATTATTTTGCAGGCAAATTATTTAGCAGGCAAAATATTTTGCAGGCAAATTATTTTGCAGGCAAATTATTTAGCAGGCAAATTATTTTGCAGGCAAATTATTAGGGTTTTGGCAAATTATTTTGGCAAATTATTTTGCAGGCAAATTATTTAGCAGGCTTTGGCAAATTATTTTGCAGGCAAATTATTTAGCAGGCAAATTATTTAGCAAAATACTTTTTACAAAATACTTTTTACAAAATACTTTTTGGCAAATTATTTTGGCAAATTATTTTTTGGCAAATTATTTTGCAGGCAAATTATTTTGCAGGCAAATTATTTAGCAGGCAAATTATTTTTTTAGGCAAATTATTAGGGTTTTGGCAAATTATTTTGCAGGCAAATTATTTAGCAGGCAAAATATTTTGCAGGCAAATTATTTTGCAGGCAAATTATTTAGCAGGCAAATTATTTTTTTAGGCAAATTATTAGGGTTTTGGCAAATTATTTTGCAGGCAAATTATTTAGCAGGCAAAATATTTTGCAGGCAAATTATTTTGCAGGCAAATTATTTTGCAGGCAAATTATTTTGCAGGCAAATTATTTTGCAGGCAAATTATTTTGCAGGCAAATTATCTTGGCAAATAATTTTGCAGGCAAATTATTTTGCAGGCAAATTATCTTGGCAAATTATTTTGCAGGCAAATTATTTTGCAGGCAAATTATTTTGCAGGCAAATTATTTTACAAAATACTTTTTACAAAATACTTTTTACAAAATCTTTTTACAAAATACTTTTTACAATGTCTTTAGCAGGCAAAATATTTAGCAGGCAAATTATTTTGCAGGCAAATTATTTTGCAGGCAAATTATTTTGCAGGCAAATTATTTTGCAGGCAAATTATCTTGGCAAATTATTTTGCAGGCAAATTATTTTGCAGGCAAATTATTTTTTTAGGCAAATTATTAGGGTTTTGGCAAATTATTTTGCAGGCAAATTATTTAGCAGGCAAAATATTTTGCAGGCAAATTATTTTGCAGGCAAATTATTTAGCAGGCAAATTATTTTTTTAGGCAAATTATTAGGGTTTTGGCAAATTATTTTGCAGGCAAATTATTTAGCAGGCAAAATATTTTGCAGGCAAATTATTTTGCAGGCAAATTATTTTGCAGGCAAATTATTTAGCAGGCAAAATATTTTGCAGGCAAATTATTTTGCAGGCAAATTATTTTGCAGGCAAATTATTTTGCAGGCAAATTATTTTGCAGGCAAATTATTTTGCAGGCAAATTATTTTTTTAAGCAAATTATTAGGGTTTTGGCAAATTATTTTGCAGGCAAATTATTTTGCAGGCAAATTATTTTACAAAATACTTTTTACAAAATACTTTTTACAAAATCTTTTTACAAAATACTTTTTACAAAATACTTTTTGGCAAATTATTTTGGCAAATTATTTTTTGGCAAATTATTTTGCAGGCAAATTATTTAGCAGGCAAATTATTTAGCAGGCAAATTATTTTGCAGGCAAATTATTTTGCAGGCAAATTATTTTGCAGGCAAATTATTTAGCAGGCAAATTATTTTGCAGGCAAATTATTTTGCAGGCAAATTATTTAGCAGGCAAATTATTAAATACTTTTTACAAAATACTTTTTACAAAATACTTTTTGCAAAATACTTTTTGGCAAATTATTTTGGCAAATTATTTTGGCAAATTATTTTGGGGGGCAAATTATTTTGCAGGCAAATTATTTTTTTAGGCAAATTATTAGGGTTTTGGCAAATTATTTTGCAGGCAAATTATTTTGCAGGCAAATTATTTTACAAAATACTTTTTACAAAATACTTTTTACAAAATACTTTTTACAAAATACTTTTTACAAAATGGGCAAATTATTTTGGCAAATTATTTTTTGGCAAATTATTTTTTGGCAAATTATTTAGCAGGCAAATTATTTAGCAGGCAAATTATTTTGCAGGCAAATTATTGGGGTTTTGGCAAATTATTTTGCAGGCAAATTATTTTGCAGGCAAATTATTTTGCAGGCAAATTATTTTACAAAATACTTTTTACAAAATACTTTTTACAAAATACTTTTTACAAAATACTTTTTACAAAATACTTTTTACAAAATACTTTTTACAAAATACTTTTTACAAAATACTTTTTACAAAATACTTTTTGGCAAATTATTTTGGCAAATTATTTTTTGGCAAATTATTTTGCAGGCAAATTATTTTGCAGGCAAATTATTTAGCAGGCAAATTATTTTGGCAAATTATTTTGCAGGCAAATTATTTTGCAGGCAAATTATTTTGCAGGCAAATTATTTTGCAAAATACTTTTTACAAAATACTTTTTACAAAATACTTTTTACAAAATACTTTTTACAAAATACTTTTTACAAAATACTTTTTACAAAATACTTTTTGCAAAATACTTGTTGGCAAATTATTTTGGCAAATTATTTTGGGGGGCAAATTATTTTGCAGGCAAATTATTTTGCAGGCAAATAATTTTTTAGGCAAATTTATAGGGTTTTGGCAAATTATTTTGCAGGCAAATTATTTTGCAGGCAAATTATTTTACAAAATACTTTTTACAAAATACTTTTTACAAAATACTTTTTACAAAATACTTTTTACAAAATACTTTTTGGCAAATTATTTTGGCAAATTATTTAGCAGGCAAATTATTTTGCAGGCAAATTATTTTGCAGGCAAATTATTTTACAAAATACTTTTTACAAAATACTTTTTACAAAATACTTTTTACAAAATACTTTTTACAAAATACTTTTTACAAAATACTTTTTACAATTTGCAAATTATTTAGCAGGCAAATAATTTTTTTAGGCAAATTATTAGGGTTTTGGCAAATTATTTTTTGGCAAATTATTTAGCAGGCAAATTATTTTGCAGGCAAATTATTTTGCAGGCAAATTATTTAGCAGGCAAAATATTTTGCAGGCAAATTATTTTGCAGGCAAATTATTTAGCAGGCAAATTATTTTGCAGGCAAATTATTAGGGTTTTGGCAAATTATTTTTTTTGGCAAATTATTAGGGTTTTGGCAAATTATTTTGCAGGCAAATTATTTTGCAGGCAAATTATTTTGCAGGCAAATTATTTAGCAAAATACTTTTTACAAAATACTTTTTACAAAATACTTTTTGGCAAATTATTTTGGCAAATTATTTTTTGGCAAATTATTTTTTGGCAAATTATTTTGCAGGCAAATTATTTTGGCAAATTATTTTGCAGGCAAATTATTTTGCAGGCAAATTATTTTGCAGGCAAATTATTTTGCAAAATACTTTTTACAAAATACTTTTTACAAAATACTTTTTACAAAATACTTTTTACAAAATACTTTTTACAAAATACTTTTTACAAAATACTTTTTACAAAATACTTTTTGCAAAATACTTGTTGGCAAATTATTTTGGCAAATTATTTTGGCAAATTATTTTGGGGGGCAAATTATTTTGCAGGCAAATTATTTTGCAGGCAAATTATTTTTTTAGGCAAATTTATAGGGTTTTGGCAAATTATTTTGCAGGCAAATTATTTAGCAGGCAAAATATTTTGCAGGCAAATTATTTTGCAGGCAAATTATTTAGCAGGCAAATTATTTTTTTAGGCAAATTATTAGGGTTTTGGCAAATTATTTTGCAGGCAAATTATTTAGCAGGCAAAATATTTTGCAGGCAAATTATTTTGCAGGCAAATTATTTTGCAGGCAAATTATTTAGCAGGCAAAATATTTTGCAGGCAAATTATTTTGCAGGCAAATTATTTTGCAGGCAAATTATTTTGCAGGCAAATTATTTTGCAGGCAAATTATTTTTTTAAGCAAATTATTAGGGTTTTGGCAAATTATTTTGCAGGCAAATTATTTTGCAGGCAAATTATTTTACAAAATACTTTTTACAAAATACTTTTTACAAAATCTTTTTACAAAATACTTTTTACAAAATACTTTTTGGCAAATTATTTTGGCAAATTATTTTTTGGCAAATTATTTTGCAGGCAAATTATTTAGCAGGCAAATTATTTAGCAGGCAAATTATTTTGCAGGCAAATTATTTTGCAGGCAAATTATTTTGCAGGCAAATTATTTAGCAGGCAAATTATTTTGCAGGCAAATTATTTTGCAGGCAAATTATTTAGCAGGCAAATTATTAAATACTTTTTACAAAATACTTTTTACAAAATACTTTTTGCAAAATACTTTTTGGCAAATTATTTTGGCAAATTATTTTGGCAAATTATTTTGGGGGGCAAATTATTTTGCAGGCAAATTATTTTTTTAGGCAAATTATTAGGGTTTTGGCAAATTATTTTGCAGGCAAATTATTTTGCAGGCAAATTATTTTACAAAATACTTTTTACAAAATACTTTTTACAAAATACTTTTTACAAAATACTTTTTACAAAATACTTTTTGGCAAATTATTTTGGCAAATTATTTTTTGGCAAATTATTTTTTGGCAAATTATTTAGCAGGCAAATTATTTAGCAGGCAAATTATTTTGCAGGCAAATTATTGGGGTTTTGGCAAATTATTTTGCAGGCAAATTATTTTGCAGGCAAATTATTTTGCAGGCAAATTATTTTACAAAATACTTTTTACAAAATACTTTTTACAAAATACTTTTTACAAAATACTTTTTACAAAATACTTTTTACAAAATACTTTTTGGCAAATTATTTTGGCAAATTATTTTGCAGGCAAATTATTTTGCAGGCAAATTATTTTGGCAAATTATTTTGCAGGCAAATTATTTTGCAGGCAAATTATTTTGCAAAATACTTTTTACAAAATACTTTTTACAAAATACTTTTTACAAAATACTTTTTACAAAATACTTTTTACAAAATACTTTTTGCAAAATACTTGTTGGCAAATTATTTTGGCAAATTATTTTGGGGGGCAAATTATTTTGCAGGCAAATTATTTTGCAGGCAAATAATTTTTTAGGCAAATTTATAGGGTTTTGGCAAATTATTTTGCAGGCAAATTATTTTGCAGGCAAATTATTTTACAAAATACTTTTTACAAAATACTTTTTACAAAATACTTTTTACAAAATACTTTTTACAAAATACTTTTTACAAAATACTTTTTACAAAATACTTTTTGGCAAATTATTTTGGCAAATTATTTAGCAGGCAAATTATTTTGCAGGCAAATTATTTTGCAGGCAAATTATTTTACAAAATACTTTTTACAAAATACTTTTTACAAAATACTTTTTACAAAATACTTTTTACAAAATACTTTTTACAAAATACTTTTTACAAAATACTTTTTACAAAATACTTTTTACAATTTGCAAATTATTTAGCAGGCAAATAATTTTTTTAGGCAAATTATTAGGGTTTTGGCAAATTATTTTTTGGCAAATTATTTAGCAGGCAAATTATTTTGCAGGCAAATTATTTTGCAGGCAAATTATTTAGCAGGCAAAATATTTTGCAGGCAAATTATTTTGCAGGCAAATTATTTAGCAGGCAAATTATTTTGCAGGCAAATTATTAGGGTTTTGGCAAATTATTTTTTTTGGCAAATTATTAGGGTTTTGGCAAATTATTTTGCAGGCAAATTATTTTGCAGGCAAATTATTTTGCAGGCAAATTATTTAGCAAAATACTTTTTACAAAATACTTTTTACAAAATACTTTTTGGCAAATTATTTTGGCAAATTATTTTTTGGCAAATTATTTTTTGGCAAATTATTTTGCAGGCAAATTATTTTGGCAAATTATTTTGCAGGCAAATTATTTTGCAGGCAAATTATTTTGCAGGCAAATTATTTTGCAAAATACTTTTTACAAAATACTTTTTACAAAATACTTTTTACAAAATACTTTTTACAAAATACTTTTTACAAAATACTTTTTACAAAATACTTTTTACAAAATACTTTTTGCAAAATACTTGTTGGCAAATTATTTTGGCAAATTATTTTGGCAAATTATTTTGGGGGGCAAATTATTTTGCAGGCAAATTATTTTGCAGGCAAATTATTTTTTTAGGCAAATTTATAGGGTTTTGGCAAATTATTTTGCAGGAAAATTATTTTGCAGGCAAATTATTTTACAAAATACTTTTTACAAAATACTTTTTACAAAATACTTTTTACAAAATACTTTTTACAAAATACTTTTTACAAAATACTTTTTACAAAATACTTTTTACAAAATACTTTTTACAAAATACTTTTTGGCAAATTATTTTGGCAAATTATTTTTTGGCAAATTATTTTTTGGCAAATTATTTTGCAGGCAAATTATTTTGCAGGCAAATTATTTAGCAGGCAAATTATTTTTTTAGGCAAATTATTAGGGTTTTGGCAAATTATTTTGCAGGCAAATTATTTAGCAGGCAAATTATTTTGCAGGCAAATTATTTTGCAGGCAAATTATTTAGCAGGCAAAATATTTTGCAGGCAAATTATTTTGCAGGCAAATTATTTAGCAGGCAAATTATTTTGCAGGCAAATTATTAGGGTTTTGGCAAATTATTTTTTTAGGCAAATTATTAGGGTTTTGGCAAATTATTTTGCAGGCAAATTATTTTGCAGGCAAATTATTTTGCAGGCAAATTATTTAGCAAAATACTTTTTACAAAATACTTTTTACAAAATACTTTTTGGCAAATTATTTTGGCAAATTATTTTTTGGCAAATTATTTTTTGGCAAATTATTTTGCAGGCAAATTATTTTGGCAAATTATTTTGCAGGCAAATTATTTTGCAAAATACTTTTTACAAAATACTTTTTACAAAATACTTTTTACAAAATACTTTTTACAAAATACTTTTTACAAAATACTTTTTACAAAATACTTTTTACAAAATACTTTTTGGCAAATTATTTTTTGGCAAATTATTTAGCAGGCAAATTATTTAGCAGGCAAATTATTTTGCAGGCAAATTATTGGGGTTTTGGCAAATTATTTTGCAGGCAAATTATTTTGCAGGCAAATTATTTTGCAGGCAAATTATTTTACAAAATACTTTTTACAAAATACTTTTTACAAAATACTTTTTACAAAATACTTTTTACAAAATACTTTTTACAAAATACTTTTTACAAAATACTTTTTGGCAAATTATTTTGGCAAATTATTTTTTGGCAAATTATTTTGCAGGCAAATTATTTTGCAGGCAAATTATTTAGCAGGCAAATTATTTTGGCAAATTATTTTGCAGGCAAATTATTTTGCAGGCAAATTATTTTGCAAAATACTTTTTACAAAATACTTTTTACAAAATACTTTTTACAAAATACTTTTTACAAAATACTTTTTACAAAATACTTTTTACAAAATACTTTTTACAAAATACTTTTTACAAAATACTTTTTGCAAAATACTTGTTGGCAAATTATTTTGGCAAATTATTTTGGGGGGCAAATTATTTTGCAGGCAAATTATTTTGCAGGCAAATAATTTTTTAGGCAAATTTATAGGGTTTTGGCAAATTATTTTGCAGGCAAATTATTTTGCAGGCAAATTATTTTACAAAATACTTTTTACAAAATACTTTTTACAAAATACTTTTTACAAAATACTTTTTACAAAATACTTTTTGGCAAATTATTTTGGCAAATTATTTAGCAGGCAAATTATTTTGCAGGCAAATTATTTTGCAGGCAAATTATTTTACAAAATACTTTTTACAAAATACTTTTTACAAAATACTTTTTACAAAATACTTTTTACAAAATACTTTTTACAAAATACTTTTTACAATTTGCAAATTATTTAGCAGGCAAATAATTTTTTTAGGCAAATTATTAGGGTTTTGGCAAATTATTTTTTGGCAAATTATTTAGCAGGCAAATTATTTTGCAGGCAAATTATTTTGCAGGCAAATTATTTAGCAGGCAAAATATTTTGCAGGCAAATTATTTTGCAGGCAAATTATTTAGCAGGCAAATTATTTTGCAGGCAAATTATTAGGGTTTTGGCAAATTATTTTTTTTGGCAAATTATTAGGGTTTTGGCAAATTATTTTGCAGGCAAATTATTTTGCAGGCAAATTATTTTGCAGGCAAATTATTTAGCAAAATACTTTTTACAAAATACTTTTTACAAAATACTTTTTGGCAAATTATTTTGGCAAATTATTTTTTGGCAAATTATTTTTTGGCAAATTATTTTGCAGGCAAATTATTTTGGCAAATTATTTTGCAGGCAAATTATTTTGCAGGCAAATTATTTTGCAGGCAAATTATTTTGCAAAATACTTTTTACAAAATACTTTTTACAAAATACTTTTTACAAAATACTTTTTACAAAATACTTTTTACAAAATACTTTTTACAAAATACTTTTTGCAAAATACTTGTTGGCAAATTATTTTGGCAAATTATTTTGGCAAATTATTTTGGGGGGCAAATTATTTTGCAGGCAAATTATTTTGCAGGCAAATTATTTTTTTAGGCAAATTTATAGGGTTTTGGCAAATTATTTTGCAGGCAAATTATTTTGCAGGCAAATTATTTTACAAAATACTTTTTACAAAATACTTTTTACAAAATACTTTTTACAAAATACTTTTTACAAAATACTTTTTACAAAATACTTTTTACAAAATACTTTTTACAAAATACTTTTTACAAAATACTTTTTGGCAAATTATTTTGGCAAATTATTTTTTGGCAAATTATTTTTTGGCAAATTATTTTGCAGGCAAATTATTTTGCAGGCAAATTATTTAGCAGGCAAATTATTTTTTTAGGCAAATTATTAGGGTTTTGGCAAATTATTTTGCAGGCAAATTATTTAGCAGGCAAATTATTTTGCAGGCAAATTATTTTGCAGGCAAATTATTTAGCAGGCAAAATATTTTGCAGGCAAATTATTTTGCAGGCAAATTATTTAGCAGGCAAATTATTTTGCAGGCAAATTATTAGGGTTTTGGCAAATTATTTTTTTAGGCAAATTATTAGGGTTTTGGCAAATTATTTTGCAGGCAAATTATTTTGCAGGCAAATTATTTTGCAGGCAAATTATTTAGCAAAATACTTTTTACAAAATACTTTTTACAAAATACTTTTTGGCAAATTATTTTGGCAAATTATTTTTTGGCAAATTATTTTTTGGCAAATTATTTTGCAGGCAAATTATTTTGGCAAATTATTTTGCAGGCAAATTATTTTGCAGGCAAATTATTTTGCAAAATACTTTTTACAAAATACTTTTTACAAAATACTTTTTACAAAATACTTTTTACAAAATACTTTTTACAAAATACTTTTTACAAAATACTTTTTACAAAATACTTTTTACAAAATACTTTTTACAAAATACTTTTTGGCAAATTATTTTGGCAAATTATTTTTTGGCAAATTATTTTTTGGCAAATTATTTAGCAGGCAAATTATTTAGCAGGCAAATTATTTAGCAGGCAAATTATTTTGCAGGCAAATTATTGGGGTTTTGGCAAATTATTTTGCAGGCAAATTATTTTGCAGGCAAATTATTTTGCAGGCAAATTATTTTACAAAATACTTTTTACAAAATACTTTTTACAAAATACTTTTTACAAAATACTTTTTCCAAATACTTTTTACAAAATACTTTTTACAAAATACTTTTTGGCAAATTATTTTGGCAAATTATTTTTTGGCAAATTATTTTGCAGGCAAATTATTTTGCAGGCAAATTATTTAGCAGGCAAATTATTTTGGCAAATTATTTTGCAGGCAAATTATTTTGCAGGCAAATTATTTTGCAAAATACTTTTTACAAAATACTTTTTACAAAATACTTTTTACAAAATACTTTTTACAAAATACTTTTTACAAAATACTTTTTGCAAAATACTTGTTGGCAAATTATTTTGGCAAATTATTTTGGGGGGCAAATTATTTTGCAGGCAAATTATTTTGCAGGCAAATAATTTTTTAGGCAAATTTATAGGGTTTTGGCAAATTATTTTGCAGGCAAATTATTTTGCAGGCAAATTATTTTACAAAATACTTTTTACAAAATACTTTTTACAAAATACTTTTTACAAAATACTTTTTACAAAATACTTTTTACAAAATACTTTTTACAAAATACTTTTTGGCAAATTATTTTGGCAAATTATTTAGCAGGCAAATTATTTTGCAGGCAAATTATTTTGCAGGCAAATTATTTTACAAAATACTTTTTACAAAATACTTTTTACAAAATACTTTTTACAAAATACTTTTTACAAAATACTTTTTACAAAATACTTTTTACAATTTGCAAATTATTTAGCAGGCAAATAATTTTTTTAGGCAAATTATTAGGGTTTTGGCAAATTATTTTTTGGCAAATTATTTAGCAGGCAAATTATTTTGCAGGCAAATTATTTTGCAGGCAAATTATTTAGCAGGCAAAATATTTTGCAGGCAAATTATTTTGCAGGCAAATTATTTAGCAGGCAAATTATTTTGCAGGCAAATTATTAGGGTTTTGGCAAATTATTTTTTTTGGCAAATTATTAGGGTTTTGGCAAATTATTTTGCAGGCAAATTATTTTGCAGGCAAATTATTTTGCAGGCAAATTATTTAGCAAAATACTTTTTACAAAATACTTTTTACAAAATACTTTTTGGCAAATTATTTTGGCAAATTATTTTTTGGCAAATTATTTTTTGGCAAATTATTTTGCAGGCAAATTATTTTGGCAAATTATTTTGCAGGCAAATTATTTTGCAGGCAAATTATTTTGCAGGCAAATTATTTTGCAAAATACTTTTTACAAAATACTTTTTACAAAATACTTTTTACAAAATACTTTTTACAAAATACTTTTTACAAAATACTTTTTGCAAAATACTTGTTGGCAAATTATTTTGGCAAATTATTTTGGCAAATTATTTTGGGGGGCAAATTATTTTGCAGGCAAATTATTTTGCAGGCAAATTATTTTTTTAGGCAAATTTATAGGGTTTTGGCAAATTATTTTGCAGGAAAATTATTTTGCAGGCAAATTATTTTACAAAATACTTTTTACAAAATACTTTTTACAAAATACTTTTTACAAAATACTTTTTACAAAATACTTTTTACAAAATACTTTTTACAAAATACTTTTTACAAAATACTTTTTACAAAATACTTTTTGGCAAATTATTTTGGCAAATTATTTTTTGGCAAATTATTTTTTGGCAAATTATTTTGCAGGCAAATTATTTTGCAGGCAAATTATTTAGCAGGCAAATTATTTTTTTAGGCAAATTATTAGGGTTTTGGCAAATTATTTTGCAGGCAAATTATTTAGCAGGCAAATTATTTTGCAGGCAAATTATTTAGCAGGCAAAATATTTTGCAGGCAAATTATTTTGCAGGCAAATTATTTAGCAGGCAAATTATTTTGCAGGCAAATTATTAGGGTTTTGGCAAATTATTTTTTTAGGCAAATTATTAGGGTTTTGGCAAATTATTTTGCAGGCAAATTATTTTGCAGGCAAATTATTTTGCAGGCAAATTATTTAGCAAAATACTTTTTACAAAATACTTTTTACAAAATACTTTTTGGCAAATTATTTTGGCAAATTATTTTTTGGCAAATTATTTTTTGGCAAATTATTTTGCAGGCAAATTATTTTGGCAAATTATTTTGCAGGCAAATTATTTTGCAGGCAAATTATTTTGCAAAATACTTTTTACAAAATACTTTTTACAAAATACTTTTTACAAAATACTTTTTACAAAATACTTTTTACAAAATACTTTTTACAAAATACTTTTTACAAAATACTTTTTACAAAATACTTTTTGCAAAATACTTGTTGGCAAATTATTTTGGCAAATTATTTTGGCAAATTATTTTGGCAAATTATTTTGGGGGGCAAATTATTTTGCAGGCAAATTATTTTGCAGGCAAATTATTTTTTTAGGCAAATTTATAGGGTTTTGGCAAATTATTTTGCAGGCAAATTATTTTGCAGGCAAATTATTTTACAAAATACTTTTTACAAAATACTTTTTACAAAATACTTTTTACAAAATACTTTTTACAAAATACTTTTTACAAAATACTTTTTACAAAATACTTTTTACAAAATACTTTTTACAAAATACTTTTTACAAAATACTTTTTACAAAATACTTTTTACAAAATACTTTTTGCAAAATACTTGTTGGCAAATTATTTTGGCAAATTATTTTGGCAAATTATTTTGGCAAATTATTTTGGGGGGCAAATTATTTTGCAGGCAAATTATTTTGCAGGCAAATTATTTTTTTAGGCAAATTTATAGGGTTTTGGCAAATTATTTTGCAGGCAAATTATTTTGCAGGCAAATTATTTTACAAAATACTTTTTACAAAATACTTTTTACAAAATACTTTTTACAAAATACTTTTTACAAAATACTTTTTACAAAATACTTTTTACAAAATACTTTTTACAAAATACTTTTTACAAAATACTTTTTGGCAAATTATTTTGGCAAATTATTTTTTGGCAAATTATTTTGCAGGCAAATTATTTTGCAGGCAAATTATTTAGCAGGCAAATTATTTTGGCAAATTATTTTGCAGGCAAATTATTTTGCAGGCAAATTATTTTGCAAAATACTTTTTACAAAATACTTTTTACAAAATACTTTTTACAAAATACTTTTTACAAAATACTTTTTACAAAATACTTTTTACAAAATACTTTTTGCAAAATACTTGTTGGCAAATTATTTTGGCAAATTATTTTGGGGGGCAAATTATTTTGCAGGCAAATTATTTTGCAGGCAAATAATTTTTTAGGCAAATTTATAGGGTTTTGGCAAATTATTTTGCAGGCAAATTATTTTGCAGGCAAATTATTTTACAAAATACTTTTTACAAAATACTTTTTACAAAATACTTTTTACAAAATACTTTTTACAAAATACTTTTTGGCAAATTATTTTGGCAAATTATTTAGCAGGCAAATTATTTTGCAGGCAAATTATTTTGCAGGCAAATTATTTTACAAAATACTTTTTACAAAATACTTTTTACAAAATACTTTTTACAAAATACTTTTTACAAAATACTTTTTACAAAATACTTTTTACAATTTGCAAATTATTTAGCAGGCAAATAATTTTTTTAGGCAAATTATTAGGGTTTTGGCAAATTATTTTTTGGCAAATTATTTAGCAGGCAAATTATTTTGCAGGCAAATTATTTTGCAGGCAAATTATTTAGCAGGCAAAATATTTTGCAGGCAAATTATTTTGCAGGCAAATTATTTAGCAGGCAAATTATTTTGCAGGCAAATTATTAGGGTTTTGGCAAATTATTTTTTTTGGCAAATTATTAGGGTTTTGGCAAATTATTTTGCAGGCAAATTATTTTGCAGGCAAATTATTTTGCAGGCAAATTATTTAGCAAAATACTTTTTACAAAATACTTTTTACAAAATACTTTTTGGCAAATTATTTTGGCAAATTATTTTTTGGCAAATTATTTTTTGGCAAATTATTTTGCAGGCAAATTATTTTGGCAAATTATTTTGCAGGCAAATTATTTTGCAGGCAAATTATTTTGCAGGCAAATTATTTTGCAAAATACTTTTTACAAAATACTTTTTACAAAATACTTTTTACAAAATACTTTTTACAAAATACTTTTTACAAAATACTTTTTACAAAATACTTTTTGCAAAATACTTGTTGGCAAATTATTTTGGCAAATTATTTTGGCAAATTATTTTGGGGGGCAAATTATTTTGCAGGCAAATTATTTTGCAGGCAAATTATTTTTTTAGGCAAATTTATAGGGTTTTGGCAAATTATTTTGCAGGCAAATTATTTAGCAGGCAAAATATTTTGCAGGCAAATTATTTTGCAGGCAAATTATTTAGCAGGCAAATTATTTTACAAAATACTTTTTACAAAATACTTTTTACAAAATACTTTTTACAAAATACTTTTTACAAAATACTTTTTACAAAATACTTTTTACAAAATACTTTTTACAAAATACTTTTTACAAAATACTTTTTACAAAATACTTTTTGGCAAATTATTTTGGCAAATTATTTTTTGGCAAATTATTTTGCAGGCAAATTATTTTGCAGGCAAATTATTTTGCAGGCAAATTATTTAGCAGGCAAATAATTTTTTTAGGCAAATTATTAGGGTTTTGGCAAATTATTTTGCAGGCAAATTATTTAGCAGGCAAATTATTTTGCAGGCAAATTATTTTGCAGGCAAATTATTTAGCAGGCAAAATATTTTGCAGGCAAATTATTTTGCAGGCAAATTATTTAGCAGGCAAATTATTTTGCAGGCAAATTATTAGGGTTTTGGCAAATTATTTTTTTAGGCAAATTATTAGGGTTTTGGCAAATTATTTTGCAGGCAAATTATTTTGCAGGCAAATTATTTTGCAGGCAAATTATTTAGCAAAATACTTTTTACAAAATACTTTTTACAAAATACTTTTTACAAAATACTTTTTGGCAAATTATTTTGGCAAATTATTTTTTGGCAAATTATTTTTTGGCAAATTATTTTGCAGGCAAATTATTTTGGCAAATTATTTTGCAGGCAAATTATTTTGCAGGCAAATTATTTTGCAAAATACTTTTTACAAAATACTTTTTACAAAATACTTTTTACAAAATACTTTTTACAAAATACTTTTTACAAAATACTTTTTACAAAATACTTTTTACAAAATACTTTTTACAAAATACTTTTTACAAAATACTTTTTGCAAAATACTTGTTGGCAAATTATTTTGGCAAATTATTTTGGCAAATTATTTTGGGGGGCAAATTATTTTGCAGGCAAATTATTTTGCAGGCAAATTATTTTTTTAGGCAAATTTATAGGGTTTTGGCAAATTATTTTGCAGGCAAATTATTTTGCAGGCAAATTATTTTAGAAAATACTTTTTACAAAATACTTTTTACAAAATACTTTTTACAAAATACTTTTTACAAAATACTTTTTACAAAATACTTTTTGGCAAATTATTTTGGCAAATTATTTTTTGGCAAATTATTTTTTGGCAAATTATTTTGCAGGCAAATTATTTTGCAGGCAAATTATTTAGCAGGCAAATTATTTTACAAAATACTTTTTAAAATATACTTTTTACAAAATACTTTTTACAAAATACTTTTTACAAAATACTTTTTACAAAATACTTTTTGGCAAATTATTTTGGCAAATTATTTTTTGGCAAATTATTAGGGTTTTGGCAAATTATTTTGCAGGCAAATTATTTTGCAGGCAAATTATTTTACAAAATACTTTTTAAAATATACTTTTTACAAAATACTTTTTACAAAATACTTTTTACAAAATACTTTTTACAAAATACTTTTTACAAAATACTTTTTGGCAAATTATTTTGGCAAATTATTTTTTGGCAAATTATTTTTTGGCAAATTATTTAGCAGGCAAATTTCCACAATTTCCGCAATTTCCGCAATTTCCAATTTCCGCAATTTCCAATTTCCGCAATTTCCGCAATTGCCAATTTCCGCAATTTCCAAAATTTCCACAATTTCCGCAATTTCCGCAATTTCCAATTTCCGCAATTTCCAATTTCCGCAATTTCCACAATTGCCAATTTCCGCAATTTCCGCAATTTCCGCAATTTCCAATTTCCGCAATTTCCGCAATTTCCGCAATTTCCAAAATTTCCACAATTTCCAATTACCGCAATTTCCGCAATTTCCAATTTCTGCAATTTCCAATTTTCGCAATTTCCAATTTCCGCAATTTCCAATTTCCGCAATTTCCGCAATTGCCAATTTCCGCAATTTCCAAAATTTCCACAATTTCCGCAATTTCCGCAATTTCCAATTTCCGCAATTTCCAATTTCCGCAATTTCCACAATTTCCAATTTCCTCAATTTCCGCAATTTCCAATTTCCTCAATTTCCGCAATTGCCAATTTCCGCAATTTCCAAAATTTCCACAATTTCTGCAATTTTCGCAATTTCCAATTTCCGCAATTTCCAATTTCCGCAATTTCCACAATTGCCAATTTCCGCAATTTCCACAATTTCCAATTTCCGCAATATCCACAATTGCCAATTTCCGCAATTACCACAATTTCCGCAATTTCCGCAATTTCCGCAATTTCCAATTTCCTCAATTTCCGCAATTGCCAATTTCCGCAATTTCCAAAATTTCCACAATTTCCGCAATTTTCGCAATTTCCAATTTCCGCAATTTGCAATTTCCGCAATTTCCACAATTGCCAATTTCCACAATTTCCACAATTTCCAATTTCCGCAATTTCCACAGTTGCCAATTTCCGCAATTTCCACAATTTCCGCAATTTCCACAATTTCCGCAATTTCCGCAATTTCCGCAATTTCCGCAATTTCCATTTTCCTCAATTTCCGCAATTTCCGCAATTTCCAATTTCCACAATTTCCAATTTCCGCAATTTCAACAATTGCCAATTTCCGCAATATCCACAATTTCCGCAATTTCCGCAATTTCGGAAATTGCAGAAATTGCGTAAATTGGAAATTGCGGAAATTGGAAATTGTGGAAATTGGAAATTGCGGAAATTGCGGAAATTGCGGAAATTGCGGAAATTGAAATTGTGGAAATTGCGGAAATTGCAGAAATTGGAAATTGCGGAAATTGCGGAAATTGCGGAAATTGCGGAAATTGTGGAAATTTTGGAAATTGCGGAAATTGCGGAAATTGTGGAAATTGCAGAAATTGGCAATTGCGGAAATTGGCAATTGTGGAAATTGCGGAAAAATTGCGGAAATTGCGGAAATTGCGGAAATTGGAAATTGTGGAAATTGCGGAAATTGCGGAAATTGGAAATTGTGGAAATTGCGGAAATTGGCAATTGCGGAAATTGCGGAAATTGGAAATTGTGGAAATTGCGGAAATTGGCAATTGTGGAAATTGCGGAAATTGGAAATTGCGGAAATTGCGGAAATTGCGGAAATTGGAAATTGTGGAAATTGCGGAAATTGGCAATTGCGGAAATTGCGGAAATTGGAAATTGTGGAAATTGCGGAAATTGGCAATTGTGGAAATTGCGGAAATTGGAAATTGCGGAAATTGGAAATTGCGGAAATTGCGGAAATTGTGGAAATTTTGGAAATTGCGGAAATTGGCAATTGCGGAAATTGCAGAAATTGGAAATTGCGGAAATTGGAAATTGCGGAAATTGGAAATTGCGGAAATTGGAAATTGCGGAAATTGCGGAAATTGTGGAAATTTTGGGAATTGCGGAAATTGCGGAAATTGGAAATTGTGGAAATTGCGGAAATTGGCAATTGCGGAAATTGCGGAAATTGGAAATTGCGGAAATTGGAAATTGCGGAAATTGCGGAAATTGTGGAAATTTTGGGAATTGCGGAAATTGCGGAAATTGGAAATTGCGGAAATTGGAAATTGCGGAAATTGCGGAAATTGGAAATTGCGGAAATTGGAAATTGTGGAAATTGCGGAAATTGGCAATTGCGGAAATTGCGGAAATTGGAAATTGTGGAAATTGCGGAAATTGGCAATTGTGGAAATTGCGGAAATTGGAAATTGCGGAAATTGGAAATTGCGGAAATTGCGGAAATTGTGGAAATTTTGGAAATTGGCAATTGCGGAAATTGCGGAAATTGGAAATTGCGGAAATTGGAAATTGCGGAAATTGCGGAAATTGTGGAAATTTTGGGAATTGCGGAAATTGCGGAAATTGGAAATTGCGGAAATTGGAAATTGGAAATTGCGGAAATTGGAAATTGCGGAAATTGCGGAAATTGGAAATTGCGGAAATTGGAAATTGTGGAAATTGTGGAAATTGCGGAAATTGTGGAAATTGCGGAAATTGGGGAAATTGGCAATTGTGGAAATTGCGGAAATTGGAAATTGCGGAAATTGGAAATTGCGGAAATTGCGGAAATTTTGG
This sequence comes from Protomyctophum bolini, assembly GCF_963924005.1. NCBI lineage: Eukaryota > Metazoa > Chordata > Actinopteri > Myctophiformes > Myctophidae > Protomyctophum > Protomyctophum bolini. Next base: position 8,776 of record NW_027665693.1, on the reverse strand, counting down.
AAATTTTGGAAATTGCGGAAATTGGCAATTGCGGAAATTGCGGAAATTGGAAATTGCGGAAATTGGAAATTGCGGAAATTGCGGAAATTGGAAATTGCGGAAAAAAGGTTTTATTATAAAAAATAACCCATCCTTTTTTTTCTAACACTCCGCAATTTGCTAATGTTTCCCATCCTTTCCGGTAAATACAACACATTGAGCAGGGCACTGCAGGGAGTTGAACCCCGTTCCGGTAAACCAGAAGTCCGACACCAGTGCCTTAGTTTTTGTGTTGTTCATTTACAGGTCCAGGTGTGCATACGCATGTGCGCCTGTGCGTGTGTAGGTGCACGCTTCAATATAACCCATCGTTTTTTTCATTTTTTCAATATTGTCAAATCATCAAAAATGATGAAAAACGGCGCGCTATAGTATGCCGTACGATATGGGCTATAGCCCATGGTCCAAAATGATGAGAAACGAGGCTAACTTTTTTTTCCAAAATTTAAAAAAACATGGGTGTTACATTCCCCTTTTTAGGTCTAGGGGTATAAGAAGAGGATGCAACACGGCTGGCATGATAATTGTTATTTATTCACGTTATAAGGATAAGGTATCATAATAATAAACAATAAAGATGTACAACTGGAATACAAACGAAAAGACAGGCTATATGGGGCAACTCAAAGAAACCATCAAAACTATCTAGCCCTATTCTAAAGTATCGCACAACACTCTTACCTAACTCTAACCAATGAATGAAATGAAATGTACACAAAGTCAATCTACCTAAACTGTCTACGCTAACTACTGCCTAACAAAGATTTACAAAAAGTACGCACCGATACGCCGTAAGTATATATTATATATTATATATCTCTATATATATATATATATATATAATTATAATCAGTTGTATCTTTAAGCTCTGAACCACCAATGACCGAAATAAAGCTCAGGGGACCACACACAGGTTTAGCCCCTGGCCTATGCTTATTAAACAGATTTGATCTTGAGCGTTTTAACTAGCTCCTACACGGACAAAGTACTGCTCAGTATGAGGTGACTGAGAGACAATGCCAATGAGTGCATGTCACAGGTGCTGCTAAGTAGTCTTCACAGTCTAGTCCTCTGAGCGCGGATTGGCTCCTGGTGACTAGGAGGTGGGCAGACAGCAAGGAGGTTGATGGTTCTTCTCCGCCTCCACGCCCCACAGCAGACCAGACCTGTGACTGAAAGTGTTGATCAGCACTCTGTACAATGCAACCCATTCATGATATATTATATATACATATATATACACATACAAACATAACCACGTTATCATATGATATATATATATATATATATATATATATATATAATATAATCATTACTTTATCATCTCATAACTATAAACATACTCCCCGATTATGTAACAATGGGCTATAACCCATCGTTTTTGTCATTTTGTCATTTTTTTCAAATCGTCAAAAATGATGAAAAACGGCGCGCTATAGTATGCCGTACGATATGGGCTATAGCCCATGGTCCAAAATGATGAGAAACGAGGCTAACTTTTTTTCCCCCAAAATTTCAAAAACATGGGCTATAACCCATCGTTTTTGTCATTTCGTCATTTTTGTCAAATCCTCAAAAATGATGAAAAACGGCGCGCTATAGTATGCCGTACGATATGGGCTATAGCCCATGGTCCAAAATGATGAGAAACGAGGCTAACTTTTTTTTTCAAAATTTCAAAAACATGGGCTATAACCCATCGTTTTTGTAATTTCGTCATTTTTTTTCAAATCGTCAAAAATGATGAAAAACGGCGCGCTATAGTATGCCGTACGATATGGGCTATAGCCCATGGTCCAAAATGATGAGAAACGAGGCTAACTTTTTTTTCCAAAATTTCAAAAAACATGGGCTATAACCCATCGTTGTTGTCATTTTTTTCAAATCCTCAAAAATGATGAAAAACGGCGCGCTATAGTATGCCGTACGATATGGGCTATAGCCCATGGTCCAAAATGATGAGAAACGAGGCTAACTTTTTTTTCCAAAATTTCTAAAAACATGGGCTATAACCCATCGTTTTTGTCATTTCGTCATTTTTTTCAAATCCTCAAAAATGATGAAAAACGGCGCGCTATAGTATGCCGTACGATATGGGCTATAGCCCATGGTCCAAAATGATGAGAAACGAGGCTAACTTTTTTTTTCAAAATTTCTAAAAACATGGGCTATAACCCATCGTTTTTGTCATTTCGTCATTTTTTTCAAATCCTCAAAAATGATGAAAAACGGCGCGCTATAGTATGCCGTACGATATGGGCTATAGCCAATGGTCCAAAATGATGAGAAACGAGGCTAACTTTTTTTTTCAAAATTTCAAAAAACATGGGCTATAACCCATCGTTTTTGTCATTTCGTCATTTTTTTCAAATCCTCAAAAATGATGAAAAACGGCGCGCTATAGTATGCCGTACGATATGGGCTATAGCCCATGGTCCAAAATGATGAGAAACGAGGCTAACTTTTTTTTTCAAAATTTCAAAAAACATGGGCTATAACCCATCGTTTTTGTCATTTCGTCATTTTTTTCAAATCCTCAAAAATGATGAAAAACGGCGCGCTATAGTATGCCGTACGATATGGGCTATAGCCAATGGTCCAAAATGATGAGAAACGAGGCTAACTTTTTTTTTCAAAATTTCAAAAAACATGGGCTATAACCCATCGTTTTTGTCATTTCGTCATTTTTTTCAAATCCTCAAAAATGATGAAAAACGGCGCGCTATAGTATGCCGTACGATATGGGCTATAGCCCATGGTCCAAAATGATGAGAAACGAGGCTAACTTTTTTTTTCAAAATTTCAAAAAACATGGGCTATAACCCATCGTTTTTGTCATTTCGTCATTTTTTTCAAATCCTCAAAAATGATGAAAAACGGCGCGCTATAGTATGCCGTACGATATGGGCTATAGCCAATGGTCCAAAATGATGAGAAACGAGGCTAACTTTTTTTTTCAAAATTTCAAAAAACATGGGCTATAACCCATCGTTTTTGTCATTTCGTCATTTTTTTCAAATCCTCAAAAATGATGAAAAACGGCGCGCTATAGTATGCCGTACGATATGGGCTATAGCCCATGGTCCAAAATGATGAGAAACGAGGCTATCTTTTTTTTTCAAAATGTCTAAAAACATGGGCTATAACCCATCGTTTTTGTCATTTCGTCATTTTTTTCAAATCCTCAAAAATGATGAAAAACGGCGCGCTATAGTATGCCGTACGATATGGGCTATAGCCCATGGTCCAAAATGATGAGAAACGAGGCTAACTTTTTTTTCCAAAATTTCTAAAAACATGGGCTATAACCCATCGTTTTTGTCATTTCGTCATTTTTTTCAAATCCTCAAAAATGATGAAAAACGGCGCGCTATAGTATGCCGTACGATATGGGCTATAGCCAATGGTCCAAAATGATGAGAAACGAGGCTAACTTTTTTTTTCAAAATTTCAAAAAACATGGGCTATAACCCATCGTTTTTGTCATTTCGTCATTTTTTTCAAATCCTCAAAAATGATGAAAAACGGCGCGCTATAGTATGCCGTACGATATGGGCTATAGCCCATGGTCCAAAATGATGAGAAACGAGGCTATCTTTTTTTTTCAAAATGTCTAAAAACATGGGCTATAACCCATCGTTTTTGTCATTTCGTCATTTTTTTCAAATCCTCAAAAATGATGAAAAACGGCGCGCTATAGTATGCCGTACGATATGGGCTATAGCCCATGGTCCAAAATGATGAGAAACGAGGCTAACTTTTTTTTCCAAAATTTCTAAAAACATGGGCTATAACCCATCGTTTTTGTCATTTCGTCATTTTTTTCAAATCCTCAAAAATGATGAAAAACGGCGCGCTATAGTATGCCGTACGATATGGGCTATAGCCCATGGTCCAAAATGATGAGAAACGAGGCTAACTTTTTTTTCCAAAATTTCTAAAAACATGGGCTATAACCCATCGTTTTTGTCATTTCGTCATTTTTTTCAAATCCTCAAAAATGATGAAAAACGGCGCGCTATAGTATGCCGTACGATATGGGCTATAGCCAATGGTCCAAAATGATGAGAAACGAGGCTAACTTTTTTTTTCAAAATTTCAAAAAACATGGGCTATAACCCATCGTTTTTGTCATTTCGTCATTTTTTTCAAATCCTCAAAAATGATGAAAAACGGCGCGCTATAGTATGCCGTACGATATGGGCTATAGCCCATGGTCCAAAATGATGAGAAACGAGGCTATCTTTTTTTTTCAAAATGTCTAAAAACATGGGCTATAACCCATCGTTTTTGTCATTTCGTCATTTTTTTCAAATCCTCAAAAATGATGAAAAACGGCGCGCTATAGTATGCCGTACGATATGGGCTATAGCCCATGGTCCAAAATGATGAGAAACGAGGCTAACTTTTTTTTCCAAAATTTCTAAAAACATGGGCTATAACCCATCGTTTTTGTCATTTCGTCATTTTTTTCAAATCCTCAAAAATGATGAAAAACGGCGCGCTATAGTATGCCGTACGATATGGGCTATAGCCCATGGTCCAAAATGATGAGAAACGAGGCTAACTTTTTTTTGCAAAATTTCAAAAAACATGGGCTATAACCCATCGTTTTTGTCATTTCGTCATTTTTTTCAAATCCTCAAAAATGATGAAAAACGGCGCGCTATAGTATGCCGTACGATATGGGCTATAGCCCATGGTCCAAAATGATGAGAAACGAGGCTAACTTTTTTTTTCAAAATTTCTAAAAACATGGGCTATAACCCATCGTTTTTGTCATTTCGTCATTTTTTTCAAATCCTCAAAAATGATGAAAAACGGCGCGCTATAGTATGCCGTACGATATGGGCTATAGCCCATGGTCCAAAATGATGAGAAACGAGGCTAACTTTTTTTTTCAAAATTTCAAAAAACATGGGCTATAACCCATCGTTTTTGTCATTTCGTCATTTTTTTCAAATCCTCAAAAATGATGAAAAACGGCGCGCTATAGTATGCCGTACGATATGGGCTATAGCCCATGGTCCAAAATGATGAGAAACGAGGCTAACTTTTATTTTCAAAATTTCAAAAACATGGGCTATAACCCATCGTTTTTGTCATTTCGTCATTTTTTCAAATCCTCAAAAATGATGAAAAACGGCGCGCTATAGTATGCCGTACGATATGGGCTATAGCCCATGGTCCAAAATGATGAGAAACGAGGCTAACTTTTTTTTTCAAAATTTCAAAAAACATGGGCTATAACCCATCGTTTTTGTCATTTCGTCATTTTTTTCAAATCCTCAAAAATGATGAAAAACGGCGCGCTATAGTATGCCGTACGATATGGGCTATAGCCCATGGTCCAAAATGATGAGAAACGAGGCTAACTTTTTTTTCAAATTTCAAAAAACATGGGCTATAACCCATCGTTTTTGTCATTTCGTCATTTTTTCAAATCCTCAAAATGATGAAAAACGGCGCGCTATAGTATGCCGTACGATATGGGCTATAGCCCATGGTCCAAAATGATGAGAAACGAGGCTAACTTTTTTTTTCAAAATTTCAAAAAACATGGCTATAACCCATCGTTTTTGTCATTTCGTCATTTTTTTCAAATCCTCAAAAATGATGAAAAACGGCGCGCTATAGTATGCCGTACGATATGGGCTATAGCCAATGGTCCCAAATGATGAGAAACGAGGCTAACTTTTTTTTCAAAATTTCAAAAAACATGGGCTATAACCCATCGTTTTTGTCATTTCGTCATTTTTTTCAAATCTCAAAAATGATGAAAAACTGCGCGCTATAGTATGCCGTACGATATGGGCTATATGGGCTATAGCCCATGGTCCAAAATGATGAGAAACGAGGCTAACTTTTTTTTGCAAAATTTCAAAAAACATGGGCTATAACCCATCGTTTTTGTCATTTCGTCATTTTTTTCAAATCCTCAAAAATGATGAAAAACGGCGCGCTATAGTATGCCGTACGATATGGGCTATAGCCCATGGTCCAAAATGATGAGAAACGAGGCTAACTTTTTTTTTCAAAATTTCTAAAAACATGGGCTATAACCCATCGTTTTTGTCATTTCGTCATTTTTTTCAAATCCTCAAAAATGATGAAAAACGGCGCGCTATAGTATGCCGTACGATATGGGCTATAGCCCATGGTCCAAAATGATGAGAAACGAGGCTAACTTTTATTTTCAAAATTTCAAAAAACATGGGCTATAACCCATCGTTTTTGTCATTTCGTCATTTTTTTCAAATCCTCAAAAATGATGAAAAACGGCGCGCTATAGTATGCCGTACGATATGGGCTATAGCCCATGGTCCAAAATGATGAGAAACGAGGCTAACTTTTTTTTTCAAAATTTCAAAAAACATGGGCTATAACCCATCGTTTTTGTCATTTCGTCATTTTTTTCAAATCCTCAAAAATGATGAAAAACGGCGCGCTATAGTATGCCGTACGATATGGGCTATAGCCCATGGTCCAAAATGATGAGAAACGAGGCTAACTTTTTTTTTCAAAATTTCAAAAAACATGGGCTATAACCCATCGTTTTTGTCATTTCGTCATTTTTTTCAAATCCTCAAAAATGATGAAAAACGGCGCGCTATAGTATGCCGTACGATATGGGCTATAGCCCATGGTCCAAAATGATGAGAAACGAGGCTAACTTTTTTTTTCAAAATTTCAAAAAACATGGGCTATAACCCATCGTTTTTGTCATTTCGTCATTTTTTTCAAATCCTCAAAAATGATGAAAAACGGCGCGCTATAGTATGCCGTACGATATGGGCTATAGCCCATGGTCCAAAATGATGAGAAACGAGGCTAACTTTTTTTTTCAAAATTTCAAAAAACATGGGCTATAACCCATCGTTTTTGTCATTTCGTCATTTTTTTCAAATCCTCAAAAATGATGAAAAACGGCGCGCTATAGTATGCCGTACGATATGGGCTATAGCCCATGGTCCAAAATGATGAGAAACGAGGCTAACTTTTTTTTGCAAAATTTCAAAAAACATGGGCTATAACCCATCGTTTTTGTCATTTCGTCATTTTTTTCAAATCCTCAAAAATGATGAAAAACGGCGCGCTATAGTATGCCGTACGATATGGGCTATAGCCCATGGTCCAAAATGATGAGAAACGAGGCTAACTTTTTTTTTCAAAATTTCTAAAAACATGGGCTATAACCCATCGTTTTTGTCATTTCGTCATTTTTTTCAAATCCTCAAAAATGATGAAAAACGGCGCGCTATAGTATGCCGTACGATATGGGCTATAGCCCATGGTCCAAAATGATGAGAAACGAGGCTAACTTTTTTTTTCAAAATTTCAAAAAACATGGGCTATAACCCATCGTTTTTGTCATTTCGTCATTTTTTTTAAATCCTCAAAAATGATGAAAAACGGCGCGCTATAGTATGCCGTACGATATGGGCTATAGCCCATGGTCCAAAATGATGAGAAACGAGGCTAACTTTTATTTTCAAAATTTCAAAAAACATGGGCTATAACCCATCGTTTTTGTCATTTCGTCATTTTTTCAAATCCTCAAAAATGATGAAAAACGGCGCGCTATAGTATGCCGTACGATATGGGCTATAGCCCATGGTCCAAAATGATGAGAAACGAGGCTAACTTTTTTTTGCAAAATTTCAAAAAACATGGCTATAACCCATCGTTTTTGTCATTTCGTCATTTTTTTCAAATCCTCAAAAATGATGAAAAACGGCGCGCTATAGTATGCCGTACGATATGGGCTATAGCCCATGGTCCAAAATGATGAGAAACGAGGCTAACTTTTTTTTTCAAAATTTCAAAAAACATGGGCTATAACCCATCGTTTTTGTCATTTCGTCATTTTTTTCAAATCCTCAAAAATGATGAAAAACGGCGCGCTATAGTATGCCGTACGATATGGGCTATAGCCAATGGTCCAAAATGATGAGAAACGAGGCTAACTTTTTTTTCAAATTTCAAAAAACATGGGCTATAACCCATCGTTTTTGTCATTTCGTCATTTTTTTCAAATCCTCAAAAATGATGAAAAACTGCGCGCTATAGTATGCCGTACGATATGGGCTATAGCCCATGGTCCAAAATGATGAGAAACGAGGCTAACTTTTTTTTGCAAAATTTCAAAAAACATGGGCTATAACCCATCGTTTTTGTCATTTCGTCATTTTTTTCAAATCCTCAAAAATGATGAAAAACGGCGCGCTATAGTATGCCGTACGATATGGGCTATAGCCCATGGTCCAAAATGATGAGAAACGAGGCTAACTTTTTTTTTCAAAATTTCTAAAAACATGGGCTATAACCCATCGTTTTTGTCATTTCGTCATTTTTTTCAAATCCTCAAAAATGATGAAAAACGGCGCGCTATAGTATGCCGTACGATATGGGCTATAGCCCATGGTCCAAAATGATGAGAAACGAGGCTAACTTTTATTTTCAAAATTTCAAAAAACATGGGCTATAACCCATCGTTTTTGTCATTTCGTCATTTTTTTCAAATCCTCAAAAATGATGAAAAACGGCGCGCTATAGTATGCCGTACGATATGGGCTATAGCCCATGGTCCAAAATGATGAGAAACGAGGCTAACTTTTTTTTCAAAATTTCAAAAAACATGGGCTATAACCCATCGTTTTTGTCATTTCGTCATTTTTTTCAAATCCTCAAAAATGATGAAAAACGGCGCGCTATAGTATGCCGTACGATATGGGCT